>NW_007380349.1:6646-35255 GCF_000475195.1 Diaphorina citri | reverse complement strand
TTGATCCAAATCCGCAAGAGCGGGGCGCAGACTTTGGTTTCTCTCTAATATCCTAGATGCCACAGTTATACTTTATTATACTGATGGAAGGAAAAAGAGTTAAAGAGAACTAGAAAAAGATAGTTTGAAGAATTTACAGAAAGGCAAAATATGGGCGGTGAATGAAATTAGATGTTATGGATACTTGTCATGGAGGAGATAATATACAGATCTAAAATTGACGTGAAAGTTCTTCATATTGTACTACTGTAGAAGGCAAAGGGAATTTTAGTAGACATTCCAAATCTAATTACTTGACTCACACTTAACATGTCCACTGCAAATATGGATTAAATTAAATATAATAATGTGTTGCCAGTACCAGGTGCCCATGAAGAAAATGTCACACTAGTTAGTACCATGGCAAAAATCATAGGGATTATCCTTACAGAACTACTGTTAACAATAAAGAAACTAATTCCGAAACTGTAGTTTCGATATGACCTGCTCCATAAACCCAGAATTAAAGGTGTTATCCTGAAATAGTGACAGATCTAAAATTGACGTGAAAGTTCTTCATATTGTACTACTGTAGAAGGCAAAGGGAATTTTAGTAGACATTCCAAATCTAATTACTTCACTCACACTTAACATGTCCACTGCAAATATGGATTAAGTGTTCATAAAATTAAATTTCATAGGGCATTATGACACATTTGAAACAATTTATTGCAGTAGCTTGATCAATTAGACCAACTCTGTTCGGAATCGAAACTCACCGTCAACCCTATAACAAACAATAAAAAAACACTACAAAAGGACATCATCAAATATAACTAGGTACAATAAAACAACATGGTAAAGGAGATCTAAAATTGACGTGAAAGTTCTTCATATTGTACTACTGTAGAAGGCAAAGGGAATTTTAGTAGACATTCCAAATCTAATTACTTCACTCACACTTAACATGTCCACTGCAAATATGGATTAAGTGTTCATAAAATTAAATTTCATAGGGCATTATGACACATTTGAAACAATTTATAAATCATTACATGAAAGTAAAATCAAAAAATCAAATCAAGAATAATAATAAACTGAATATTAAATAAAATAGGTAGGTACATAAATATACTGATTTTCTTTAACCAAGATCGAAAAATTCCCGGAGGGACGGACCCAGCTTGATGGTAAAGTGGGTAACAAGTTGCTAAAGTGGATACGTTTTAGGTATGATATACTCGAACACATACAACTTATCTACCTAAAAGTTAAAAAAAGTAAGAAACAACATGCACGATATCTTACGTATTGTTTATTTATACTTTACCGTGTATAAAAATAACACACAGTTATCAATAATGGGAGAAAATATTGTAGAAATAACAAAAAAGTTTTATTTAAAATTAATTTTATTGTTCATGACTTTAAGTAGCCCCAAGCTGTCTGCTGCGTTCAGTAAAATGTAGGTACTTGTAGGTCTTGTAGGTAGGAATTCCTATAACTCATTCAATTCAGGTCTTTTAAGTTTAATTTCAAACAATTACTTACTTAACTTATTACTTACTTTTAGGTAGGTACATATATTATAAATTATTCGATCCACTCATATTGTTTTGTGAAAATCAATAGAATTGGATAAAATTAGAAGTTAACTACTTACTTAGTAATTATTCGTCACACTTATAAGACTGGAGACACAATACAAACATGATTTAAATGAAATTAAACAACTCAGTTTGGAAAATACTTCCCTTCATACCTATGTTCCTATTTAAGTTTAAATCTGAAACTACTGCAATCAGAATAAAGGTAGGTACATATGTTATAAATTATTCGATCCACTCATATTCCACATATTTCAACATATCTAATTATATACTGTTTTGTGAAAATCAATAGAGTTGGATAAAATTAGAAGTTAACTACTTACTTAGTAATTATTCGTCACACTCATAAGACTGAAGACACAATACAAACATGATTTAAATGAAATTAAACAACCCAGGTTGGAAAATACTTCCCTTCATACCTATGTTCCTGTATCAGGGATATCACCCGTAAGTCATGAAAGTTCCACTAAGCCTATGTGTTTGAAACGTATTTTATTGCGTGTAAAACTTTGAACTTTAGGAATGAAAAATATTTCCATGTTACATGAACAAAAAGCGTGTTCAAAGCAATGTTTGTACTTTTCTAAGAAGAAATAAAATTTGTATCAAGTATAAAATATTATGTATCAATGCAGGTATTTTAGGTGGATGTAGTTATTTCTGGTAGGTACATGAAACAGATACCGTGTAAAAAATGCTGCAAAGAAAACATTGTTAAACTAAGTAAAGTTATAGTTATACATAAATATAATTATGTGTGTATATTTTAAATCTACGTGACACAAATTGATAAGGATTCTAGATAAAAAGTTTATGTTGATATCTAAAGTTATGTTATACCATAAATATAATTATGTGTGTATATTTTAAATCTACGTGACACAAATTGATAAGGATTCTAGATAAAAAGTTCATGTTGATAATTCCAGAACAATTACATAAGATAAACAAAGAGGAAATTTAAATGAAATCGATGGTATGATTGAAAGAAACAAAATAATAGATACCATTTTATAGCGCAAAATAACTCTACGCATTGGATCGATAAGACCACCTATACATTTCACATCCAATGAACTATGTATACCTACTACCTTACTTCTTTTTGAGAATCTGGATTCGGGTATGTTGTGGATCGGATTCTATCGAGCATCCTGTTTCAACGAAAGGGTTTAATATAAATTCTACGCATGCTAGTGGAGGCCGTACACATTGCCTTAGATAGATGTTCGCGTGATAGCACCTCAGTTCTTATTATGGTCAAATTATTATACATACATACATACATACATATTTATGCCGCTTATACATTACCCTTATTATGGTCAAATTATTATACATACCTACATACATAATATATCTATGCCGCTTATACATTACCCTATGCTTATGCTTACCATGTATCGAACGTACGATTATACGTTACAGTTTCATCAGTTGGAATAAAAATTCCTCCTCCACAATTTTCGTTGCTTAATTTGGTAAAGGATATTGTTGAAACCGTTTTGTTCTAATTACCTAATCGGTATCACAATATTATAGATATGTATTTACCTACTTATACAATAAAATCCCAGTAGAGAGGTACTTGAGTAAACCCACTTTTGATGGAAATCTCAAGGTAATTGTGTAAGAAAATTGGAAGCACTCCTTGACATTTTAAAGTTGATTTTGTTTGGTCCAAGTCCCATTCAGTTGAATTTAACTAGAGAGCATCAAATCTGTAAAGAAAAATCCCAGTAGAGAGGTACTTGAGTAAACCCACATTTGATGGAAATCTCAAGGTAATTGTGTAAGAAAATTGGAAGCACTCCTTGAGATTTAAAAGTTGATTTTGTTTGGTCCAAGCCCCATTCAGTTGAATCTAACTAGAGAGCATCAAATCTGTAAAGTCCCAGTAGAGAGGTACTTGAGTAAACCCACTTTTGATGGAAATCTCAAGGTAATTGTGTAAGAAAATTGGAAGCACTCCTTGACATTTAAAAGTTGATTTTGTTTGGTCCAAGTCCCGTTCAGTTGAATCTAACTAGAGAGCATCAAATCTGTAAAGTATCTTTCCGACGGGATTCTAAGTCCTCTCTCCTCGAGAACAAAAAGCTCACTACGCGCCTTGTTCTCACCGTTACCGTTGAGTAGGAAAAACATGTACCCTTCCATTTTCAACAACGTGAAAAAAAGGGGGAGTTAGGAGAGTTTGGAAGGAACGCCCGATAAGGATCTGCTTTGTTATCTCTGGTAGATTCAAGGAAACGCAGGCGCATCTATTGACGAAAAAGCGACGCTAAGCGCTGATGGGGCTTGCGTCTGATCCTTGGATAGCGATGGCGTGATAGCGCCCTTTATCTACGATGGTAAAAAATATATATATATATATCTACCACCTCTTTATGTGATTTATTGTACCCCCAAATTTTCATAAGCTAAAAACTTCTGGACGCAGAAGAACGTAGAGTTATTACGTGTGGGAGAAGCATAATTATTCAGAATTAACTTGAAAATGCATAGGGCCTTTTTAGTTTTTACATGCCCATTAAAGAATAGGGGAAAAATTATAATTAGTGGAGATGCCAAAATACCTCTTGGTCTTGGTGGAGATGCCAGAATACCTTTGCAAAATGTACATAAGAGAATTTATCTCTGTGACAATGCCTATGTAATTGTAAAAGATTTTTTCAAGAAAATTGTTAAGAAACGATCTTCTCTCGTTTATTTTGTTAGTGGAGACGCAAAAACCCTGCATCTAGTATGGCCACACCATACAAAGTTACATTGAGGAGATGCCAAAATACCTCTTGGTGGAGATGCCAGAATACCTTTGCAAAATGTACATAAGAGAATTTATCTCTGTGACAATGCCTAATTGTAAAAGATTTTTTCAAGAAAATTGTTAAGAAACAATCTTCTCTCAATGGTAATATATATATATATATCTACCACCTCTTTATGTGATTTATTGTACCCCCAAATTTTCATAAGCTAAAAACTAAAAACTGGACGCAGAAGAACGTAGAGTTATTACGTGTGGGAGAAGCATATTCAGAATTAACTTTTAACTTGAAAATACATAGGGCCTTTTTAGTTTTTACATGCCCATTAAAGAATAGGGGGAAAATTATAATTAGTGGAGATGCCAAAATACCTCTTGGTGGAGATGCCAGAATACCTTTGCAAAATGTACATAAGAGAATTTATCTCTGTGACAATGCCTAATATTGTAAAAGATTTTTTCAAGAAAATTGTTAAGAAACGATCTTCTCTCGTTTATTTTGTTAGTGGAGACGCCAAAACCCTGCATCTAGTATGGCCACACCATACAAAGTTACATTGGAAGAAAATATTGTGCAGTTCCCCTTTCTGCCCCTTTCTTTTTGTATGTAGTTATTGTGGTGGTTAACGATTTTATCTCCCATCCCTATGTCCTATGTACTGAATAGAATACATACAGGGTGTTGTCGAACTATGGGTGCCCAGAAAACGTTATTTATACCATTTACTGAAATGTATTAACTTCATTGGTATAATCAATAATAAAAATCAATTATTAAGAATTTGACGGATCTCAAGTAATTACGATATTCGTAGGTACCTCATATCTTACTATTGACATGTAGGTAAATACCTTAGATCTATGCACCTCCAATACAATAAATTTCATCAATTTTATTAGAGATAGGGTTACATTGGAAGAAAATATTGTGCAGTTCCCCTTTCTGCCCCTTTCTTTTTGTATGTAGTTATTGTGGTGGTTAACGATTTTATCTCCCATCCCTATGTCCTATGTACTGAATAGAATACATACAGGGTGTTGTCGAACTATGGGTGCCCAGAAAACGTTATTTATACCATTTACTGAAATGTATTAACTTCATTGATAAATATAATCCACTAGCAATAATGAAAATAGACCACAACACTGAACTTGTCTAAATGATATACTCAGGTGGTAATATTTTCAATAAAAATACTTCTTGTTCTAGATTTCATATTGGTAGGAGTTGGTTCTGATCACGACTCTTTTGGTTTTATTAACTTGTTTGTTAAATGGTATATTATTTGTCAGATATTGTACCGTCAGCATGATCTTGTCAGAATACCGGCTATGATTGTTTAGCACCTTTGATATTGTTTATGTTGTATTGATGTTTATTGTATGATTGTATTTTGTGGTGAGTGGGTGTGGCTTGTGTTATTTAGGAGTATTTTCTCTCTCTTGTCAGATGTTTGCTTAATTTGCTCGTTGCTGATTTGTTCACTGTTCAAAATCGTTGGTATTTTTACGAAGAATGTTGAGTATCTGACTGAAGCTTTTCTTTGAACAATCATTCAGGCAACTAAGATGTTGGTCCATTTCCTTTCCGTATATTATTAAGAATTTGACGGATCTCAAGTAATTACGATATTCGTAGGTACCTCATATCTTACTATTGACATGTAGGTAAATACCTTAGATTTATGCACCTCCAATACAATAAATTTCATCAATTAGGGATACCTACGATTTTTTCCTACAGTAAAATTTTCTCAGATGGGCAAAAAATTTGTTCCTTCCATAACTTTCCATGACAAATACATAAATAATTCCAAGTATAATCCAATCGTTGGTATTTTTACGAAGAATGTTGAGTATCTGACTGAAGCTTTTCTTTGAACAATCATTCGGGCAACTAAGATGTTGGTCCATTTCCTTTCCGTATTTTCTTCTCATTTTATATTGACTAGAGTTCTTTGTTTAGGTATGCCTATTCTCTTAACAATAAACCTGAAGATATCTCAGAGTGACTATTTGAGTCAATCTAACCCGGTAGACTTGAATTATTTACATACACCTCAATCTTGGAGAGAATATACCTCACTGTTTACCATGCATCGAGCGATGGAAGAACCACAACGTTAGACACCTTTCTAAACAAAAATAAAGTCAATCAAAATAATTGGATGTTGCTCATACGTTATTTTCCACCCACGGTAACTCGAACTTTCCTATTGTGATAATAAATTTAACGATGTATCCAAACCAGAGAGACCCAGACACTGTGCATCAGTTACTGATGGGAATGTTCAGTAGCTGGCAATGTTATTAATTTGGACATTCATTCTGTTTGGGCGTTTAACTGAAGGTGTTTCAACTGTGTGTCTGACTTGTGGATAGCAATTATGAATCTCCTAATATTCAAGAAGGTATGCTTGATTCTCTCTTCATAATATTATGAAGCATAATTTTGTATAAGCCACAATACAAACCCAGCGGTTTTACCAAGTGTTTGATCTCTATGGACATGCAAAGCAGGAAACTTGTCATCTAAATCATTAAATGTATAGTTTTAACTGAAGGTGTTTCAACTGTGTGTCTGACTTGTGGATAGCAATTATGAATCTCCTAATATTCAAGAAGGTATGCTTGATTCTCTCTTTATAATATTATGGAGCATAATTTTGTATAGGCCACAATACAAACCCAGCGGTTTTACCATGTGTTTGATCTCTATGGACATGCAAAGCAGGAAACTTGTCATCAAAATCATTAAATGTATGGTTTTGGCAAATTCTCAAGAAAATCTCTTACACATTAGGAGATCTACTAACTTACATCAATTTCTCACCATCAATTTGACCTAAGGATCCAGAATTTCAGAAGATTGCTCGACATCTACGGGGCAAATGTTGTTGTTTGAACTTTCTACATTTCTTTTAGAGTAGCTCTATTAGATGGTTGGGTTTGATGAGCTTTGGAACAGATCACCTAGTGAACCTAGTCAATTGTTTCCTTCCTATTGTAGTTTCCTTCCATTTTTTTCATTTATTTTCTGCAGTTCTGTTCTTAGGATTAGTAAAAGAATTTCTAAAATCCAATTATCAATGGTTCCTTTTCCATGCTCAGTCATAATATTATAATGATTAAAGAAACAAAAGCAGACATTACAATGGCAACAGCTGATTTATTAATGACTCACTAATTAATTATTTTCATTTTGAAAGAAGAATAAAAAAGTTGTTTCTCCTCCTATTGGTAGATTTCTAAAAGGGCGTGATGGTAAAAGGCATGTTGGAAATTTCGAACAATAAAAAATGACCCCCGTTCTAGACAAAAATCACCCTTTAAATTTTGGACGTATTTTTCATTTATTTTTTACCTTTGTGTTATCATTTACATCTACGAGTATTCTCTTGTTGAGTAGTATTAGACACAGGGTACAGTTCTTTTCTACCCCCCTTGTTGATATTACCGAAAACTACCATATTACTAGGATTAACATTGAATATACGAATGTTAAAGTGTTCTAACAGAAAGCGTCAGTTTTCATTTTTTAAAAAGCCCAGTCCAAGGTAGAGCGGCGACGACGTTTCAAGGTATTGAAACCATGGATTCATTTTTTAAAAAGCCCAGTCCAAGGTAGAGCGGCGACGACGTTTCAAGGTATTGAAACCATGGAGAGAGAGAGAGAGAGAGAGAGCGGCGACGACCCCCTTTGTTGGTTAGAAAACGATTTAAATTTAAGGGGTAATAAGGGATAGAAAACAGATTTCACCCCAAGCAGCTTGGGGGTGTCCATAACGATCAAATTTTACCTCCAATTTTCTTTTTAAAATAAGTATCATACTCATAATTGGGCTTACATCTAGCAAAAGTCACCAATTTTCACAGCATGGAATTTTTGATATCCTATAATCGTCATTGAATTTGATCTAAACTATTTATTCTAAACGATGATTCTGATTTTCGATACACTTTCCCGTGACGATTAACTTTATAGGTATTGTACGAGTGTTTATTTCCTCTCTAGTATATTGTCAGGTACCCACTTACTTGCGTTTTGTTCTTCAAAATGGGGCTTCACATCAATGCGGTGCATACTATTTTCTGTTCTTTTGGTGTAAGTAACCGTTTCACTTTACACACGTAGATATAATAATGTGTAAATTTCAACAAAGGCCAATATGAAATCAAAATGCTTTCCCGAACAGAATGTAAACAATATATTGGGTCGCACAACTTTGGTATCCTACTTTCCATGTTGCAGCACTTACATGTTCATGAGCTAAGTACCTCTCACTTGAAAAATCACTAGATCAACAATCAGTGTTAGTTGAACGTATTTGTAATTTATTGCGAAGTCGTGCTCACAATAATATTCCGTTACAAATATATCACATAGATAGTTTACCTCCATGACTACATGTATCTCTCTGCAAACTAGATTATGCTCGTAAAAGCATCAGATACGCGGTATAGTCTCGTAATTAAATCACTTAACAGTCCAGTACTACTTGTTTTTATCCAAGTTTACCTCTTTCAATGTACTTGTCTTGTGCTCGTCAAAGTCTAGCTTTTAAGTTGGTTTTCCTCATCAGCTTATCAAGTGATGTTACATACATCTTGTTCCCCTGCTCCATTTTCTTTCAATGTATATTATCTCCTCCATGACCAGTATCCATAACATCTAATTTCATTCACCGCCCATGTTTTGCCTTTCTGTAAATTCTTCAAACTATCTTTTTTCTAGTTCTCTTTAACTCTTTTTCCTTCCATCAGTAATAAAGTATAACTGTGGCATCTAGGATATTAGAGAGAAACCAAAGTCTGCGCCCCGCTCTTGCGGATTTGGATCAAGGTTGTTCAAATTTCACGCTCGATGAGCACCGAATATGTTATCTTGCGATCTTCATAGAAAACATTATACACACATGTTTGAAAAACATATAGGAGACCATTTTAATTTGTATAATCTGTGTGCGGTAGTTCCAGTACAATGTGAATGCAACCATTATGCACTTAACTTGTACTTGGAAATAGTCATTCCAAACAAATTCGAGAGAAAACCCCGTTAGTATTACTTTAAATGAGGAAATGAGTGCAAGCAAAATGCACCTTAAAGTTTTAGACTTACAGCTAATTTGTGGTTAATTTCGAATGTTTGCTATTAGTAAAATAAACAATTTAACCATTTAAAACCCAAAATTTTCAAATCTGTTGCATTTTATAGGGTAAAAATCTACTAGCAAAATAGTGAAGATTTTTCAAAATTATTCACCACACACAACACACATACCTTATCTTCCCATCTTTACGCTAATTAGCGACGTAAACAATTTTGTAATAGAGCCAGCAATGCCTTCATGTGTGCATATGGCCATAAACCATTCGAGTAATTTTTCACTTTTTGAAGAAGGAATAGAGGGAAAGTTAACTTGTACTTGGAAATAGTCATTCCAAACAAATTCGAGAGAAAACCCCGTTAGTATTACTTTAAATGAGGAAATGAGTGCAAGCAGAATGCACCTTCAAGTTTTAGACTTACAGCTATTTTGTGGTTAATTTCGGATGTTTGCTATTAGTAAAATAAACAATTTAAACATTTAAAACCCAAATTTTTAAATCTGTTGCATTTTACAGGGTAAAAATCTACTAGCAAATAGTGAAGATTTTTCAAAATTATTCACCACACACATACCTTATCTTCACATCTTTACGCTAATTAGCGACGTAAATAATTTTGTAATAGAGCCAGCAATGCCTTCATGTGTGCATATGGCCATAAACCATTCGAGTATTTTTTCACTTTTTGAAGAAGGAATAGAGGGAAAGTACCTCTACTTCATGGGCCTTCTACTCTCACAATCATCAATTTCAGCATATTTGATATATGTAACTAGGTCAAATTTCTCATGAGGAGGGGGAAAATACACTCAGAATATCCATGATAAAAGGAGGAGACATAATCAAATCAAATTTGTCCAACCTCAATAACACAGCACAAGAGCGCCACGAAAGCTGAAGATATTATATACAAGTGGGAAACTATAATCTGCATTCGCTTACTGGACGTATTAGAACTATTGAGAATATTGGCAAAGAGCCATCCAGATGTTGACTGCAAATGAACACGTACAAAATTATTTTTTAATAACTTCAGAGATCAGAAAATATGAAATAATATCAGGTACTAACAATACTGTTGAAGCTAATCAAAGTGTTAATGAACATAAATCAGGATTTGAAACCGATTAGACTTCTTAAGAAGAAAACAAAGACGTGGTTAAATGTATACTCTGATTGAAAATTAAAAATCTGAGGTGAAATAATATCAGGTACTAACAATACTGTTGAAGCTAATCAAAGTGTTAATGAACATAAATCAGGATTTGAAACCGATTAGACTTCTAAGAAGAAAACAAAGACGTGGTTAAATGTATACTCTGATTGGAAATTAAAAATCTGAGGAAACCTTGGGTGTAAGAACTACTAATTGATAAACTATGCTAATGCTAAAGGTAATATTATAGGAATGTGTGCATGAACCTGGATAAGTTTTTACTCTAGGTGCAAAGAGAAACTCTAATAGAAACTTACAAGAACCATTTAATAAGCTTTAAATGGATAAATTAGTAATTAATGTGCAGTCATTTACGTTTTTTGCATTATTAAGTATCCGAATAAAATGTTCGCATACATCCAATATAGCACACTTCAACACCGGTAGATATAATCTGATTGAATCAAAAATTACAACTCTACTCGTACTCTAACCTGAGATGCAATTCGATTGAGTGGTAGATTAAATTTAATGTACCTACCTACTATCAGATAACAAAATCCAAACTCTATAAAACCATTCCAAACAAACATCATGATGAGCAATTCATAAAAAAAGAGTAGTTGCTAAGTCTTAAACACATTGTAAATTGAGTGGATCAGAGTGTAATTAAGCAAATAAACATGTAAACTGGCAAAGACATGTAAAAAATTAAATTTAGCTCATAACAAACATGAAGCTGATACTGAGAGAAAGGGTGTTTCAATATCTGCTGTCACCAATTCTCATTTCTAGAAACTAGAAATACCCCCAGCCCTATGGGTTTTGCTGTTATAAATAGTACCAATGAATCCTTTATTACAGCCTCCACTAAAACAAAAAGTAATTTCAACTGCATGCTAACTAAATAACTTCCTCAGATCATTTTGAGATAGACCTATCATTTTCAATTGCTAGACCGATGGGGACTAAAGACTAATGCCGGTCACTTGACATCAACTCCTTTCTTGTGAGCTTTCATATCATTTTCAACTGCATAGAATAAAAATGATTTTCAATAATATCTCTTTTTATGTCCTGGGTTTGAATTGTTTCCATTTTTATGTTGTATCTTGTGTCTTTGATGTGTGCTTTGCTACTTTGTATTGACATGCCAACATCACTTCAACCTGATACCTACGTTTGTTTTTAGTGCCTACTGCTGTAGGTATGCTAGATGGTATACAGTTACTTGTTTTATTGATTTCAAAAGTGATGTACTCATACTAGGTATACATAGTTCATTGGGTGTGAAATGTATAGGTAATCTTATCGATCCAATGCGTAGAGTTATTTTGCGCTATAAAATGGTATCTTTGTTTCCATTTTTATGTTGTATCTTGTGTCTTTGATGTGTGCTTTGCTACTTTGTATTGACATGCCAACATCACTTCAACTTGATACGTTTGTTTTTAGTGCCTACTGCTGTAGGTATGCTAGATGGTAGGCAGTTACATGTTTTATTGATTTCAAAAGTGATGTACTCATACTAGGTATACATAGTTCATTGGATGTGAAATGTATAGGTAGTCTTATCGATCCAATATGTAGAGTTATTTTGCGCTATAAAATGGTATCTATTATTTTGTTTCTTTCAATCATACCATCGATTTCATTTAAATTTCCTCTTTGTTTATCTTATGTAATTGTTCTGGAATTATCAACATGAACTTTTTATCTAGAATCCTTATCAATTTGTGTCACGTAGATTTAAAATATACACACATAATTATATTTATGGTATAACTATAACTTTACTTAGTTTAACAATGTTTTCTTTGCAGCATTTTTTACACGGTATCTGTTTCATGTACCTACCAGAAATAACTACATCCACCTAAAATACCTGCATTGATACATAATATTTTATACTTGATACAAATTTTATTTCTTCTTAGAAAAGTACAAACATTGCTTTGAACACGCTTTTTGTTCATGTAACATGGAAATATTTTTCATTCCTAAAGTTCAAAGTTTTACACGCAATAAAATACGTTTCAAACACATAGGCTTAGTGGAACTTTCATGACTTACGGGTGATATCCCTGAATATAAGGCAACATAGGTATGAAGGGAAGTATATTTTCCAAACCTGAGGTTGTTTAAATTTCATTTAAATCATGTTTGTATTGTTGTCTCCAGTCTTATAATGTGACGAATAATTAGCTAAGTAAGTAGTTAACTTCTAATTTTAATCCAAATCTATTGATATTCACAAACCAGTAATATATTAGAAGTGTCGAATATATGAGTATGTAATTTATAACTATATGTATACCTAAACTAAGTAAGTAAGTAAGTAAGTTAATTGTGTTTGAAATTAAACTTAAAAGACCTGAATTGAATGAGTTATAGGAATTCCTACCTACAAGACCTACAAGTACCTACATTTTACTGAACGCAGCAGACAGCTTGGGGCTACTTAAAGTCATGAACAATAAAATTAATTTTAAATAAAACTTTTTTGTTATTTCTACAATATTTTCTCCCATTATTGATAACTGTGTGTTATTTTTATACACGGTAAAGTATAAATAAACAATACGTAAGATATCGTGCATGTTGTTTCTTACTTTTTTTTAACTTTTAGGTAGGTAAGTTGTATGTGTTCGAGTATATCATAAAACGTATCCACTTTAGCAACTTGTTACCCACTTTACCATGTTGTTTTATTGTACCTAGTTATATTTGATGATGTCCTTTTGTAGTGTTTTTTTATTGTTTGTTATAGGGTTGACGGTGAGTTTCGATTCCGAACAGAGTTGGTCTAATTGATCAAGCTACTGCAATAAATTGTTTCAAATGTGTCATAATGCCCTATGAAATTTAATTTTATGAACACTTAATCCATATTTGCAGTGGACATGTTAAGTGTGAGTGAAGTAATTAGATTTGGAATGTCTACTAAAATTCCCTTTGCCTTCTACAGTAGTACAATATGAAGAACTTTCACGTCAATTTTAGATCTGTCACTATTTCAGGATAACACCTTTAATTCTGGGTTTATGGAGCAGGTCATATCGAAAGTACAGTTTCGGAATTAGTTTCTTTATTGTTAACAGTAGTTCTGTAAGAATAATCCCTATGATTTTTGCCATGGTACTAACTAGTGTGACATTTTCTTCATGGGCACCTGGTACTGGCAACACATTATTATATTTAATGACACATATTTCTATATTTATCTTCAGAACACTTGGGCAGATTGTTTATTCCTATGTAAATCTAACTCCATGCTTAGCTCGTTCTTCTCTACTTGTTAGAACGTTTTCTTTTTTGTCTTAGCTTTTATCAAATTTTCATATCTCTTTGTTCTATGTGTTCCTTTTTACTAGCCTTTCTTTCTGCGAGTGTACGTACGATGCTAAAATACCATGTATGCTGGATCCTCAGGTCATATTGATGGTGAGAAATTGATGTAAGTAGATCTCCTAAGTGTAAGAGATTTTCTTGAGAATTTGCCAAAACTATACATTTAATGATTTTGATGACAAGTTTCCTGCTTTGCATGTCCATAGAGATCAAACACATGGTAAAACCGCTGGGTTTGTATTGTGGCTTATACAAAATTATGCTTCACACAAAAGACTCCTCTAGTTGTGTTGAACTAGATATCTAATCGTGTAGGACTATAGGTACTTTCATGGTTTGCAGAAAAACTTCTTCCTTGCTGCGAGGTTATTTTCGGCTTGACGGTTCAAAGCAATTATCTGGACGGAAGAATTAGGGAAGAATATAAAACGCGGTGTACCTATAAGCAAACACATTTGTAAAGAACATATTGAAGAGCCTCATGTCTCATTGAAAACTTGTAATCAAGAACGTAAGCAGATTAAACAGTTTTATGCAATAAGAGGAATACGCGGGTTCAATTCAAACGAATTACAAGCTCACAGCAGCTTTATTTTCTAAATAGCTTAATCAGATGAGATAAAACCGAATACAAACGAATTACAAGCTCACAGCAGCTTTATTTTCTAAATAGCTTAATCAGATGAGATAAAACCGAATAATTGCATTGTATTATTATTATTTACATTATGTAGATAAGTAGGTACAAGAGTTGATTCGTTTTTTTCCTATGTGGGTATGAATGTATGATTGTAGCTTTTTAGGAAATAGTGGTGCCGATTAATCGAGAAATTGGATTTTGGGAGAGTGATTTAACAATACTCGTACCTCGTACATTACTTTCTATTAGGAAATCTACTTACCTACATCCAATTATCTACTTTTATATTGGTATTCTTTTGGACAAATAATTTCTATACCTGTTACCTACTTCTCATTTCCTGATAACAAATCGAATATCATTCCCTCTATTTGAGTGTGAGTAAACCGAATAATTGCATTGTATTATTATTTACATTATGTAGATAAGTAGGTACAAGAGTTGATTCGTTTTTTTCCTATGTGGGTATGATTGTAGCTTTTTAGGAAATAGTGGTGCCGATGAATCGAGAAATTGGATTTTGGGAGAGTGATTTAACAATACTCATACCTCGTACATTACTTTCTATTAGGAAATCTACTTACCTACATCCAATTATCTACTTTTATAATTATTGGTATTCTTTTGGACAAATAATTTCTATACCTGTTACTTCTCATTTCCTGATAACAAATCGAATATCATTCCCTCTATTTGAGTGTGAGCCTCAAAGTCCATTCAAAACCATTATTGACTCTTTGCTATCGAAAAACTCCCGTTATCTTTGCCATCTATAGAGGAGTTCCCTCTGGTTCCTGCTTGGCAGACACCACTGCCCCCAATGTACATAAACATATCGATTTGCTTTCCAGTTGAGTGTAAAATAATGAACACGATGGAAATGTACATTTCTAGTAAACAGTAGTAACTACAGGGTGTACCCAATGTATCTGGATTATACTTGGAATTATTTATGTATTTGTCATGGAAAGTTATGGAAGGAACAAATTTTTTGTCCATCTGAGAAAATTTTACTGTAGGAAAAAATCGTAGGTATCCCTAATAAAATTGATGAAATTTATTGTATTGGAGGTGCATATAGATACAACAGATCTTTCGTAAAAATACCAACGATTTTGAACAGTGAACAAATCAGCAACGAGCAAATTAAGCAAACATCTGACAAGAGAGAAAAAATACTCCTAAATAACACAAGTCACACCCACTCACCACACCATACAATCATACAATAAACATCAATACAACATAAACAATAACAAAGCTAAACAATCTAAACAATCATAGCCGGTATTCTGACAAGATCATGCTGACGAATTGGTACAATATCTGACAAATAATATACCATATAACAAACAAGTTAATAAAACCAAAAGAGTCGTGATCAGAACCAACTACTACCAATATGAAATCTGGAACAAGAAGTATTTTTATTGAAAATATTACCACCTGAGTATATCATTTAGACAAGTTCAGTGTTGTGGTCTATTTTCATTATTCCTAGAGTAGAGCGTAAAACTAAAGAACTCAACACACTACAAAATATAGGAAACATGCATTTAGACAAGTTCAGTGTTGTGGTCTATTTTCATTATTGCTAAACATTAATAAAATAAAAAACCTAACACATAACATTTAGACAAGTTCAGTGTTGTGGTCTATTTTCATTATTGCTAAACATTAATAAAATAAAAAACCTAACACATAACCTAGAGTAGAGAGTAAAATTAAAGAACTCAACACACTACAAAATATAGGAAACATCATATTTGCACGTTCTCATACTTAAACTTTACCTATACATTGATCTATGTACGTATCATGTTTATTTTTGAATGCCCTTTGTATTAGGAAACATCTAGACTTCAAAGGCGATATGTTTTGTGAGACAGCCAAAGATGACCTAATTATATTCAAAACCTTCCGTACACCATATGATTACTTACTAATAAATTGAGCTCCAAAATTACAGGCTGTCATTGCTTAAAACAAATAAATATTTTCACCATGCATTAACACCACTCAAGTCTGTCTCACCTACGTACACATTAAAAAATACGTAACTGTATTACTTATGCATGATGAGAGTGTTGTTTTAGAACCCAATCAATATTCAGAAAGGAAGAGAGGAAAAGAAACTACCCACCTTCTTTCCTTTTTAACATATTTTGAGCTACTTTGTTGAAGTACAATTTTTCTCAAGTGTTAACATGAATTCTGTTTGTTATGTGAACAAAGTTGATACAAAGAATTTACGAAATTCAGAAAGGCGAAAATATTGTAATATTCAGAAAGGAAGAGAGGAAAAGAAACTACCCACCTTCTTTCCTTTTTAACATATTTTGAGCTACTTTGTTGAAGTACAATTTTTTCTCAAGTGTTAACATGAATCCTGTATGTTATGTGAAAAAAGTTGATACAATGAATTTACGAAATTCAGAAAGGCGAAAATATTGTAGCAAAACTAAAAATTTAGATTTGAACATATTGATAATTGTGAAATGCTGAAAAAGCTACAAATTTAATATACTTCAATACCTACCTATAAGTGACAATGTTGGTTATCAGACGAAAAAAAAAAAAGAACAACAAGAAAAACTTAGCAATAATAAACCTCTACAATTGTGAAATGCTGAAAAAGCTACAAATTTAATATACTTCAATACCTACCTATAAGTGACAATGTTGGTTATCAGACGAAAAAAAAAAGAACAACAAGAAAAACTTAGCAATAATAAACCTCTACAAAGGGAACCCAACTAAAATCTTACAATAGAATACTTTGGAAAACACTTACCAGTCTTCGTTTAGGTTTGATGAGCGGCCGGTTTTGGCCATTCATTTTATAATATAAACCACAGGCGTTACAGAGGTAATGGCCGGTGCCGTCTCGCCTCCACAGGGGCGTTGAGGTAGCTCCGCAATTCACACACTCCCGTCCTTCTGCAAAATAAAGTCAAAAGAGAGAAACATTAGTAGACAGCCAATTTCAGGCGAAGAAACTCATTATTGAAAGTTTAAACTGATTTCATTGGATTGGTACTGATAGTGATAGAGGAATTCCTCTATCATTATATAGCGGGAAATTTCGTGGCAGTTCGGCCCTAGGTAACTCTCACAAATAAATTATGTCTATTGGTCCATCTCAAATTGAAGAGATCAAAAGAGAGAAACATTAGTAGACAGCCAATTTCAGGCGAAGAAACTCATTATTGAAAGTTTAAACTGATTTCATTGGATTGGTACTAATAGTGATAGAGGAATTTCTCTTATCATTGTATAGCGGGAAATTTCGTGGCAGTTCGGCCCTAGGTAACTCTCACAAATAAGATTATGTCCATTGGTTTCCCGAGCTTTCTAATATCTATTGTTCGGAGACTTTGGAGAGTGGTTTCATTTAATAGTCACATTTCTCTAAATTTTCCAAAAATCCAAATATATGTTGAAAAAGTACCAAGTTGTAATCCAAATATTCACTACTTTCACATTTCATCGAAGTATCCAACAAGAACCGCACCAGGAAAAAGTATGTAAGGTACCTATATGAAATTTTAAATTACTTTTACATGCGGAGAGTGTGTATTTGGTTGTAATTTTGGAAATCAGTGACTGATTTGTCTTGGATTGTTTAGCCATATTCGTGAGTGTTCATTTCGAGGCTTATAACTCTCCACCAATAGGAAATCTCAAATTCTATTGTATTGTGGAACACAAAGAACAGCAATTACTAATTAGGATTAGGATGAAGGAATTAGCATGTCCACTCAAGGATGACTGTTTTGTTTGGGTGCTGGGAACTGGTTTACTGCTCCTATACCTTCCATCTTCTACTCTGGATTATTTAATATCCGTTTATTTTGTAGTTTCGATGTTCTCTAGCTCGAAAAGAACTTTGGAATCCTAACCCTTTGCTTTGTGCGTTAAATTGCAAACTAGATTATGCTCGTAAAAGCATCAGATACGCGGTATAGTCTCGTAATTAAATCACTTAACAGTCCAGTACTACTTGTTTTTATTCAAGTTTACCTCTTTCAATGTACTTGTCTTGTGCTCATCAAAGTCTAGCTTTTAAGTTGGTTTTCCTCATCAGCTTATCAAGTGATATTACATACATCTTGTTCCCCTGCTCCATTTTCTTTCCTTATCGATACGGTACCAAGTGTTGTGGATAAACATTCCCAGTGCATGAACACATGGTTCCTCTTCTAGATCACCAGTTGGATATTTGGGTCTGACTCTAAACTTGTTCATTATTGTCTATTCATTAGCATTATCCAAAAGTTTAAACCCGCTATTAATTTTATATCAGACTTGTGAAATGAACTTATAGAGCACCAACAAGTTTCTGTTTGTTTCGTTGTATTAATGCTTGTTCACATGATAGAATACATTGATTGGAGAATCAGAAAAACAAACGTATCAAGTTGAAGTGATGTTGGCATGTCAATACAAAGTAGCAAAGCACACATCAAAGACACAAGATACAACATAAAAATGGAAATAATTCAAACCCAGGACATAAAAAGACATATTATTGAAAATCATTTTTATTCTATGCAGTTGAAAATGATATGAAAGCTCACAAGAAAGGAGTTGATGTCAAGTGACCGGCATTAGTCTTTAGTCCCCATCGGTCTAGCAATTGAAAATGATAGGTCTATCTCAAAATGATCTGAGGAAGTTATTTAGTTAGCATGCAGTTGAAATTACTTTTTGTTTTAGTGGAGGCTGTAATAAAGGATTCATTGGTACTCATACAAAAGAATAAAAAATTGATAAAGAAATAAACAAATTCACAAAGGAAAAGAAAGTGGGAACATCTTGAATTCAGGAAAAGACATAACTTGATGAAAATTGGTCTTGAAAGTAATGAAGAAATGTATGATAAGAAAAAGAAAACATTGGAGGCATGCTCATAGAAGTATCTACCAGAAGATTGGAGAGGATAGAAGAGTTTAACCAGGAGAGACAGCTATAAAATATTGTATCATAAAGCAGTTGAAATACTAATCACTTTAACAAACAACTTGGACATTATAGAGTTCTTAACCATGGAGCCATTTCCATCTTGGCGTTATTATTGTCTTTATATTTATTTATTCCACCTTTATTAAACATTCAACTTTTTCTTGTATATTTTGTTCCCTTTCTTTTTAAATATTTTTGTTTTTTTATAAAAATTCTCACGCTTTATTGTTTTCATTGGTTTCTTGTGTCCCACATAGATAGGTCTACTGAATTATCATTATGGTAGTTATAGTTTGTTCTTCACGGGGGGGCGGCCAAAGTTTCAGCTACCAGTGGGACCAACACTTTCATAGCTATCTCATATTGATTAGGTACCTAGTCATTATTTGATTTATGTATTTTGCGAATCACATCCTCCCTTTCGGTTTGCAAGGAGTATTGATGTCTTCCAAAGTCTCATAATTTTGTTGTTGTTCGACATAGGTACATAATTATTTCACCACTGAATTTCGTTCTTGAGGTTTTGGAAAATCAAGTTCATTGAACTCCTTTTTGCTCAATTGTCTTTTAGTGCATCATGGATGTGATCTATTTTCTTATTCCATTTCTGATTTTCCTATTTCCCATAGAAACTACGGCATATATATCCACTTGAGATGTTTGCATTGTCTTGAGCCACCTAAAACAACCATAGAATACCTAGAGATTCTTCTGAATTAGATAGTACAAGTACATACTGCCAAGTTATACATTCCTATGTACCTATAGCTGCATTCTATATGAATATGATTCATATTTGCACGTTCTCATACTTAAACTTTACCTATACATTGATCTATGTACGTATCATGTTTATTTTTGAATGCCCTTTGTATTCCATGACTAGGAATTCTTGTTTGATTTGACTGATGAATTGGGCATCAGGAGAAATGTTCCTTACAGGCCGGGGTTCTGGTGTATTAGTATTGATGGACTGTTTAGGGGCGATAATGATTGACCATGTTGTAGATTTTGTAGGGTGTCAACACTTCGGTCAGTGGTCATTATAGGATACTCGTAACCTTCTTAAACCAATGTTTTAAAGTGGTGTAATATTGAACTGTTGAGCTAAAGCTAAACGGTCTACATATCCTCCTTCGTCAGTCTAAATAAAGCATTATACCTACCAAGTTTTGAACACAGAAAAAAATCTTTTGACATTTGTCATGAGACTTATATCTCAAGATGATTTCTTCGATAATCACTGATTCAAAATACTCGTACTTGAAATGAATGAGGACACAATGTGTATTTTTTGCCCACCTCTCTAAATTTGGTTGAAATTTAGTTTATTTTATTTCTGTTTAAATTGTTTCTCTTTGAGAAAATCATGTCTCATCAATAAATTACTCACTTAATTATAATAAAAGACTATTAAATACTCTAAAATTAATGAAAGGGTTCCTATTCTCATTTAAAAGCAGTTAACATGAAGAAGTAAAATAGTGTTAGTCTGTATTATGTAGGAACCTGTGTGTTGAGCTACATACAGGGTGTTACAGTCAGGAATAATCTGATTTCTGATCAGATTAAACTACCTTGTTGAACCATTTAATCATTGATTTAATGTAACGTACGAGTAGTATCTTCAGGACCAAAACGAAAAATAACGCCCATCAACTTAATTGAGCAGTAGAAAAAATGTGAGAAAATAATGTTCTTCTCCTTCTTATTGACTTGTGAACGGTAAAGGAGGATAATATTACCTATTTAGGTGATAATAATATATTAAAGAAATGTTTAGTCTATATAATGTTGTCATTTAAAAGCAGTTAACATGAAGAAGTAAAATAGTGTTAGTCTGTATTATGTAGGAACCTGTGTGTTGAGCTACATACAGGGTGTTGCAGTCAGGAATAATCTGATTTCTGATCAGATTAAACTACCTTGATGAACCATTTAATCATTGATTTAATGTAACTTACGAGTAGTATCTGCAGGACCAAAATGAAAAATAACGCCCATCAACTTACACATATACCCATGGTCAAGAGTTAATCTTAAAATGTAATCAGTTGGTTTAATTACTTCATGTATTGATCTATAAATTAAAACTGAAATCAATATAATCTTATCGATACGGTACCAAGTGTTGTGGATAAACATTCCCAGTGCATGAACACATGGTTCCTCTTCTAGATCACCAGTTGGATATTTGGTATCTGGTTACATCAATTAGGCTGGTTATCGTCGTTATATTCCTCTGTTTTACATATTTTTTAAGCTTTAAATGGATAAATTAGTAATTAATGTGCAGTCATTTACGTTTTTTGCATTATTAAGTATCCGAATAAAATGTTCGCATACATACATCCAATATAGCACACATCAACACCGGTAGATATAATCTGATTGAATCAAAAATTACAACTCTACTCGTACTCTAACCTGAGATGCAATTCGATTGAGTGGTAGATTAAATTTAATGTACCTACCTACTATCAGATAACAAAATGCAAACTCTATAAAACCATTCCAAACAAACATCATGATGAGCAATTCATATTCTGGTTTCTTTAATTTTCTCTGATAGTATTGGGGACTTCTCATCCGTTACAATGTGTCTATGTTTATACTTTCGTTCAGATACCTTCCAAACAATTTGTTTTATTTTCTCCGAGTTAAATAATGAAATTTGCTCATAAAATGTAATTCCATAGCTGACCATAAACTACTTGATCATTTTTTTTAAGAAGGGACAGAGATGCCCCATCAGGGTACGCCTTGTGTTTGGAAAGCCGTCCAAATAGTCCAGCATATTTGAAAACCAAGTTCTCTGATTTCTTTCTCTGCTCATATCCGCGACCAATTTGTTTTTAACCAAACAAAGAGGTAGATATCAAAAATAGTGTTCCCAATTCGACACTTAAAAAATGTCTTATCTAATTAGAAAATTTTGGTCTCACAATTTAGTGTGATTCTATATCACTTGATGGTGTTTCAAGTTAGGAACCATCAGGGTGTCTCATAACTCTTTTATCGTTTGTCACAATAATTCATCCCACACTTACCCTTTATTGGTTTGAAAGAATCACTCAAAGAAGTGTGATTATTATTGATGATTGTCTGACTGATATTTGAATTCAAACAAGTCTGTTAGAAAAAGAATATCAAGAGATTCGCATGCAATACTGATACGTACATATTGATTATCTTCGATTCCATTACTAAAGAACTTGAAACACATTCCATTAGAAGTAAAGTTGTGTCATTTAACACAAACAATCATGTGTGACGAGCAATGTCTGATGTTGAGGTGATCCGGTATACATTTCGCATCCAAAGCACACCAACTTCAAAATCTAAAGCACAAATGATACGAGAAAGAAGAAAAAAAGGAATCCAAACAAGACAAGAGTATAAAAATGATGACAAGACAATACGTTATAAATCAAACAATTGAATCCTAGCAGCGCCAGGCCAGGCCGAATAAATTTACAATCATTGAATGGATTTGGTTTGGAGGTCCATGGTTGTCACTTGGACAGGTTTGTGTCACATTTTATTCCTGATGATCGCTCCGTACATCTTGTTAGCGTCACTCAACGCAACGCAACAATAAATATACGCCGAGTAGCTACACTCCTCACTCCTTGTGCTTCT
Organism: Diaphorina citri; assembly: GCF_000475195.1. Lineage (NCBI taxonomy): Eukaryota > Metazoa > Arthropoda > Insecta > Hemiptera > Psyllidae > Diaphorina > Diaphorina citri. Next base: position 12,033 of record NW_007380349.1, on the reverse strand, counting down.
TCATCTACCATGTTCTTATCTATTGTGTTGAGACTTGAGGTGAGCTTGCAGGACACTTCTCGGCTGAGGACTCCAGTGCTGTATGTTCATTATTTGAATCAAAGATAAAGCATAGCATACCTCAATGTCCAACAAGACATCACAGAGAACCAGAACACACCCCCAAACGTTCAACATGATAAAGGATTTCATCAGAGGGTATAAAATGTTCTCAAATACCTTATCTTGGTCGCTAAGTGTAGATTAATTAACACGTTGAGTGTATCATTATTTTTAATCACGTCTTTAAAGTTGGTAATAATTTGAAACGTAGACTTCTTTAATTGAGTGGGTGGCTCTGGTTTTGATTTGATTCACACTGCTCCCATTTCCTGATTCACAAATTAGAACTAATGAAGTGAAAATTTAAAGTGGTATTCATAAAATCAGCTCAAAACTTTGTTTAAAATACATACCTCCGTGGATGCGTTATGTCAAAGAAATCTTTTTAATGAGTGACAAGAAGATCTCATTCACCAAACTGCTTGTTAGGAAGGTAGAAATAGTATTATGATCTAAGTAAATAACATAGTATCTGATAATGGTACACTACTAACATAATTATGAACATCAACTTACCACATAATAACACTACCTACCTAAGTTTATAAAACCGTTTTTATTATCTAAAATCCATAAACACACAAACGAAAAAACCGAGGAAACAAAAAGACAACTGGACAATAAAATAGTCGTCACATTCCCATCGTAAAAATGTCTACATTATTGCTAACTTGGTTTCTTAGAACCACGTGGGAGACAAAGCTGCTCAGAATGTTAAAACCAAACTAGTGCGAGTCGCGAGTGTTTTACACTTTGAAAAAAAAAAAAAAAGTAACACCAAACATTAATTGACATTCAATTTCCAGATGTTTTTGTCTTTTCTCGAAACCAGTTGATAAAATACAGCGGTGATTTTAGCATCTCCACTAGTACTCGTAAGTTAGGCATCTCCACGAAAATTGGTGGATGTGCTAAAATCTCCAATACCTCTCTTATCAGTTTGTAGAACTTGCACAGTTCTAGTGTTCAACTGTGACTCCAAGTTTCATACATTATTCAGTGTAGATACTGCCATATTAAGTGCATGTAATTGATATAATTTTATTAGAAATTAAATGTTTATCACATGTAAATTCTTCGTATACTGCTGAGGGAGACGAACATTTTAAACTGATGTAACATTCTACAAACTGCAGAACGGGTTTAAGTTATAAAGTCTGTGGTACCACAAGTTGAGATTTACGTTTTTATTGAAGAAATATTGTCCACAATTGAACAACACTCACATGCTATAAATAAATGAATCAGAGTCACATTAACCAATGGAGCGGATGCAAAAGAAGCTTGTTTTCTACATGCGCTCTTGACATTTTCGTCTTCTCCCACAATTGAACAACACTCACATGCTATAAATAAATGAATCAGAGTCACATTAACCAATGGAGCGGATGCAAAAGAAGCTTGTTTTCTGCATGCGCTCTTGACATTTTCGTCTTCTTTTGAAAAAGTCTGTGCTTTAAACTAGAAAAATCCCTTAGAAGATTCCTTATTGGTTACCACTATGGTGTTCAGACTGAGATTTTTTCAAAGTTGCTCATGTTTGACAAAAAATACTGTATCTTAAATTCCAATTCTTGTTGAGCAACGATTTGTACTTCAAATGTTACGTTTACTCTTGCCATTTCATTCCACTTTGATTTTCTTCCTATCCCCTTGTTGCATCCCTAGAACCCTCTCTTTTGTGATAAATTGTTAACTGGATTAATAAAATGAATTTCGCCTTTTACCTCTATTGTTGCAGTCATTACAATCCGCAGCGAGGCGGGCTGGAACTAGTTGTGCAAATTGTAAAACCACCACCACGACGCTTTGGAGGCGAAACCAGAACGGAGAGCCTGTGTGTAATGCGTGCGGCCTATACTATAAACTACACAATGTAAGTACCTTCTGAACCATCTAATTTCATAGTAAGATTTGTAGTTCTTGCTTGCTTATCCTATCAGGACACTTTAAAGACGGAAATATGCGGTTTAAAAAGGACTATATTAGGACGTTATATGAATTTGGTATGAATAATTAAGAAAAGTTGACTCCTTTGCGCATGACTTAAGACTCCTTTAAATGTAAGTACCTTCTGAACCATCTAATTTCATAGTAAGATTTGTAGTTCTTGCTTGCTTATCCTATCAGGACACTTTAAAGACGGAAGTATGCGGTTTAAAAAGGACTATATTAGGACGTCATATGAATTTGGTATGATTAATTAAGAAAAGTTGACTCCTTTGCGCATGACTTAAGACTCCTTTTAGTTTAGTAAGTCTAAATACTGTTTCTTTTAGTTTAAGTAGTCAGTAGTCTATCATTGAAGTACTTAGCTGGAGAGCTGTTCATTCCTCTCTAATACAACTTGAAGAATAGTGAGTACAATAAATTTATAAAGCGTCGACACAGAAATACAAAACTACCCCAATAATTTACCAAGCTGCAGGTCCCCGTATAGGATAAAATGTAGTTCTGAGTGTGAGCAGTGGAAAAAAATGTGAGAAAATAATGTTCTTCTCCTTCTTATTGACTTGTGAACGGTAAAGGAGGATAATATTACCTATTTAGGTGATAATAATATATTAAAGAAATGTTTAGTCTATATAATGTTGTCATTTAAAAGCAGTTAACATGAAGAAGTAAAATAGTGTTAGTCTGTATTATGTAGGAACCTGTGTGTTGAGCTACATACAGGGTGTTGCAGTCAGGAATAATCTGATTTCTGATCAGATTAAACTACCTTGATGAACCATTTAATCATTGATTTAATGTAACTTACGAGTAGTATCTGCAGGACCAAAATGAAAAATAACGCCCATCAACTTACATAGTAGAACAAAGAAATAGGAAATGAGTTTCATTAAAAGTCTCTTAAAGATTCTAAATTTAACAATTAAATCAAATAACCTAAGAATTCAAAACTTATTGAATAAAAGGAAAAAGTGATACAAATTTGAAAAAATATGTCAACAAAACCCTGAGTTTGTTCGATGGAAGTACAAAGTTCAATCAATTGGAAGACCCAATATAAAAGTTCTGTTCTGAATACAACATCAACACTACAGCATGTACCTTATCAATATGTTTTACACCTTTTTGTTCTAACATGTGTATATGTTATGTTGTACGTTTGTAGCATGTTATAGGTATAAATTCAATAATGTTGAAATAAGATATTGATACGTACAGGGTGTACAGATACTTTTGCGAAAATCTTCTTCTTTAGGCACGGAAGTTATCACCTTCTTTTCTTGTGATATTGAAGAGTGCTTAACCAATTCAAGACTACGGAGCTTCATATGTTATTAGTTGTTAGATTTATTAGGTTCTACTTCATGGGCCTTCTACTCTCACAATCATCAATTTCAGCATATTTGATATATGTAACTAGGTCAAATTTCTCATGAGGAGGGGGAAAATACACTCAGAATATCCATGATAAAAGGAGGAGACATAATCAAATCAAATTTGTCCAACCTCAATAACACAGCACAAGAGCGCCACGAAAGCTGAAGATATTATATACAAGTGGGAAACTATAATCTGCATTCGCTTACTGGACGTATTAGAACTATTGAGAATATTGGCAAAGAGCCATCCAGATGTTGACTGCAAATGAACACGTACAAAATTATTTTTTAATAACTTCAGAGATCAGAAAATATGAAATAATATCAGGTACTAACAATACTGTTGAAGCTAATCAAAGTGTTAATGAACATAAATCAGGATTTGAAACCGATTAGACTTCTAAGAAGAAAACAAAGACGTGGTTAAATGTATACTCTGATTGGAAATTAAAAATCTGAGGAAACCTTGGGTGTAAGAACTACTAATTGATAAACTATGCTAATGCTAAAGGTAATATTATAGGAATGTGTGCATGAACCTGGATAAGTTTTTACTCTAGGTGCAAAGAGAAACTCTAATAGAAACTTACAAGAACCATTTAATAAGCTTTAAATGGATAAATTAGTAATTAATGTGCAGTCATTTACGTTTTTTGCATTATTAAGTATCCGAATAAAATGTTCGCATACATCCAATATAGCACACTTCAACACCGGTAGATATAATCTGATTGAATCAAAAATGGGGAGGTTCGATTGATCCAACCCGACCTCTACTCTTCACTAAACTACCTATATACATAAAGATATAACTGTGAAGGACTTCGTTAGCCATAAAGTATTGACACTATCTTATTTTAGCGGTCGATTGATGAGAGTGATTTACTTGTTATCAGAAGACTTATGGATGGATGGTTGACATCTAGATCTAATTGCTTTAATCTCCGAACCATCTGTACCGAAAAGACGTTTGTTTTGGTTACAAAAGAGAGTTATTTTAAACCAACACGATCCTCAGCCCGGGTAAACTTATTTTATTTTTACCGAGGAATGAAATGAATCGTTCCCATTAAAACTGGTATAAAGCGATAGAAGCGTCTTACAGCGATACCAACCGAACTCAAAAATAACAAAATAGGTAGTGACATGTAACGCGGTGAGGATTAAAAATGTCAACAATTACTATTACTTCTTCCTACTTTAGATCTGTAATTGAATGGGTATTACAAATGGTGAGTTGTAATAAGAAATGATTTTTTTGATAGTGAATAAAATGCCTCCTAGCATTTAATTCTTCTACTTTAGAATCTTAATAATTATGGATTCATTGAGTTAAGATTGATGTTCTCATTCTGTTTTGGGTAAATGATACTAAGCCTCTTAGCGTATGTTATTAAATTATTAGTTAGGGGTGTCAAAGTATCGATAAAAAAATTCGCTCATACTACTAACCCAGAAGTATAAAGATTAAAAGATAATGCTTAGACGGGACTAGTTAAACGGAATTTAAATTATGTTATGAACGGGGTAATTCGGATATAAATAATGGAGATCCCTACCGCTATCCGTTATCCTAGTGTAATGTCTCGCCAGTACCTATCTTTTATTACACACTGTCCGGCATAGTCTTAAGATAGAACGTCATTAAGTTGAAGGCAAAGCATAGGCGAAGTTAATACTAGATTAGATGTAAATGCTACAGGAACGGTCAAAATTGTACAAATTAAAACGCCTCAAGAATGGTGAGGCTAGGTGAGTTAAAATTGTTACCACAAATTCTGAATCGTTGATGAGAAAAAATACTTACTACGAGTAGTACTACAAACCAAACTTACACAAATATCCTCAAAACGTAAAACAATAAGACTATAATCCATCCATGTGTAAATTTAAATTAAGATGGTGAAGGTTAGCTTACACGTAGAGTCCAATCCTCATGCTCCATCTCAACAT
>NW_007380349.1:0-4084 GCF_000475195.1 Diaphorina citri | reverse complement strand
AGTGAGTGTTTGCTGGCGCCTGGCGACTTTAAGTTTTTTGAATATCATGAAACCAGGTACTTCTCAATTCCGTTGCAGCTAGCACCAGATCATTAACCCTGCCCACTGGCAGACCCTGGATGAGAGTGCTGCACTGCAAACAGTAAAGGCAACGGGGTGAGTCCGACTTATCTAAATAATCTCCGTCAACCCATTCCATCCGGTTGCGGACCTTCACTAAAATTAAATTGTCTGTAACTTTAACTTTTAGAGACGAGACCGAAACTTGATAGTCAGAATTTATAGATTGGACTAGAGGGTGACTGTATCCATGGTGAATATTAAAGATACTAATATTCAAAAAAAAAAAAAAAAAAAATTGTTCATCCATAATTCTTACAATAAAATAAGTTGGTAAAAATCTAAATTAAAAAGTGTGATCCACCCACGGGATAAATCATGAATAAAATGACCTATAGATGCTGCCGTACTTTTTCTTTTTATATTAAATTGCATTAGGCTGAGATCGCGAGAACAGCCAACGCCACGACGAAACTATGATTAGCTATAAAACCCCGGCGACAAAAAGTATTTATTTAACTATGATAGCTATAAAATTCCCGGACAAAGTAAAAAAAAAAAAAAAAAAAAAAAAAACCAAAAAAAAAAGAATTAGGGTGGGCCAGCGACGCTATTATTTTTCCAAAAAAAGATGCGGAGTACTATCTAAGAATGTTTTAATATGGTTTTTAAATATGATTTTTATAGATTCTTTTCAGACTATGATTTTTATATGATTGTCCAACGTTTAATACATGATTAAGATAATATTGTAATATTGACTAGACAGTTGGTGACCGCCTGCGCGCCCTGCTTGGAATGGAAGCCGGAGTGTCTTTAGAAACAAGTAGGGAATTGAGCAACTAGGTCATATAGTAGTCTAGTCCTTCTCCCACTAGACCTTAACGGATGGCAGGGCCTTAAGTGTTATAAGTAGAGGACTTACTAATAGTCGTAACATGTTGAGATTAATGCACTATGTAAGTGCACATCCGAAATAATTAAACCCTTACTTAAAAATATAGTACATTAGGTTTATGTTCTTATGTTTATGAGTATTTTCCATGAAAAAAATTACCTCCTCCTCCATAAAACCTTGACATCCATATTGAACCTATACCACTCAAAAGTTTTGTAACCTCAGAAGTTCGGATAATATCATCTTTTACGTAATCAATGTAACTATTTCTCTATTTGTTAATTTGTATTTTGATTAATACAATGTTACCAGCTCTCTGTTCTGACGCGAGGGCGACAGATAAGTATAGAGGTTTGCAGCATAGGATTAGATTTCACATATTAATTGGTTAATTAACTAAATTTTCCAGAGGGTTAGAGATTAGAACTAAATAAATTAATAAGTCCTCGTCTATTCCGTCTCAGAAATATGTGGAGGTTACAATTTTGACAGAAACTTTTGAGATGGGAGGTCACAATTACTAATAGGAGATAGTATTAAGTAGTCAGTGATGTGAGCTATAACGATAACAGTTAATAACACAAAGTAACCGGATACATGTATGTTATGTTGATAGGGTCTCTATTAGTTAAAAAGTACCCGCATGGCTCTGGAATTGAGGACAATGATAATTAAACTTTTTGATTACCTTGCGTTACTAAACCCCCTATCGGCTATTAGTAGGTTCATACTCTACGTAGATTACAGACGGACTAACGGGAGTATATAAGAGCTCCGTATCACAGTGAGAATCAACTGCAAAAATTTACTACCTTACAAACTAAGAGGGTAACACTAGGTGCACCAAATTTGTTAACAAGTGTGGATAAGGTGTAGATGAGCGCGGCATCAGACAAACATTTTATTTTGTTATGCTCTCGCTCCGTTTTTCTTTTAATTAACGAAGGTTAATGAAACGGGGGTGTTTAGAGGATCCCACTCAAAACTGTGGGGTACCACACAACCAACACAATTTGGTTTAACCAGATTTCTTTAACTATCAAGAGACGCAACCCTCCACTTCCACTGGAAAATTAGATAAAGGAAGTTTGTTGGTTTCGGTTATGGGAGTTAGTCGTTGTTTCCAAATATAAATTAAATCAACTTAGAGAAAAATAATATGAAAATAACTAGGTAACAAAGAAGATGAAACTCAAGACTCATGGACGTTTTAGTATAATTTTAGCACGAATCTAGTATAATTTCACTGAAGCCATCTGACAACACTGGCCGTCGCCCGTAGAAAATATCCTGTTAGTATTGTCAACATGCTCAGTCATTTTGTTCCCCATGAAATAAAACGTAAATGATGCTTAGAACAGATTCTGTGACGCCCTAAATATTGTTGATTTGGGGCGTCTTCACACAGTGGCTTTTTGAAGAGGTAGCGTGGCTGATGATATAGTTACTACAAGTAAGAACGATCTACTTGTGAAGAGGTTAACGACGCTCAATACAGAACGTCCATCGCGTCGTAACGTCTAATAGACTTGAGTTAAACTCAAAAGCATGCATTGTAACTTGTTTCATTAATGTCGAACCCAAGTTGTATAAAATAGCAGTGGAAGTTCATTTAAATATTTTGACATTATGCTAACAAACAATCCAGAATGCTGCTGGAAAAGAAGCGAATAGTAATTTAACAATTAATGTAAAAACCTAACTGAAACAATAGTAGAATCGCTTGTTATAGGGTGTAGAAACAGGACTTGCGCTTCAACTTGCAGCCTATTCAAATGTCGCTCTAAGTTGAATCATGCATCTCTTGCTTCTAATACAATATTTTGTTATAATTAACCACGGAAATAGTAAATGGTTACTATTTTAACAAGTAATGAATGAAAATGAAATACATTGTGTGACTTTATTCTATCCAAATGGTTGTTGGTACGAACCTGATGACTTGTGTTCTCCATTCTTCTAATAGCATCTTGTTACAAAATAATATTCATGTTACTATTATCTTCTCTAATGAATGAACTTTGTTATCGTGTCTTGCTACAAGTATAAACTTTGTCACTTTAGCTCACCAACTTTCAACTTATTATTTATCTACATAGGTGTCAGTTCCCCCATTGTGCTTCAGTATCATTGTCCAGATCCTAGCAAAATGGAAGAATCATATTCAGGTCTCTATCTTCCATTTTACACTTCATCCAAAACTGAAGTGATATTTTGCTAATTATACATTATATGTATATTGTGTATCTAGGTATGTATAAAAGTTATGCTGACACAACTTTTAATACCTAGATATATCTTACTAGACTATTAATCAGTATGAAATGTCCAGCTCTTGTAATTTTATGTCCACGCCACATCGTAACCAGCAAGAATATTAAACTGACGTAATTGTTTATTCTATTCACAAACAATATAATCATTTTCCATGTGCTTTATGTTCATCAATGCGCACCTCTCTATGTTAACCTTCGCAAATAATGTGAAAAACAAAGTGAAGGACATAAGCGAAGTAAAAAATATTTTAATTATTGTTTTATCATCAAAGCTCCGTGATATTATGTAAATAATAATACTGTTGAATTATGTTGCTTGTGAATAGTGTGAATAACAGAAGTATGTTTCCTGCACAACACTCATAAAACTACTGTAAGCAAACATTCTTCAGGATGCATTGAATTAATAAGTTCTTTAATTTATAAGTTCTTTATTTGTTCATGTAAAAAGTGGTAATTGTAACCTCAGTAGCTATAGGCATAAGAGTTGATTTCCATTTGGTCCAAGTCAATCTTCACCAAGCTATAGAAAGCTGCACAGACAAATCTCTAATCATCACATTTTCTTCTTGTTCTGTTACAGGTAAATAGACCTCTAACAATGAAAAAGGAAGGCATTCAAACTAGGAATAGGAAATTATCTTCGAAATCCAAGAAGAAAAAGGGTAGTTCCTCCTGTTTAGCACTGTCGGGTGTTATGTCGGACATGATTAAGCCACTAGTGTCCTTTCAAATATTTTGACATTTAGAACTCCTGCAATATTTACAAATGCTTTTGACATGACTATACGTATGCATCAATGACTAGTACCAAATTCATTTCGATTTCTCTCATGCTAACTTATTGGAG
>NW_007380348.1:14764-25852 GCF_000475195.1 Diaphorina citri | reverse complement strand
AACTGAATGAATTAGAGGAAGGTGTTGCCCCCACTGACTCCAGACTAAGGCCAGACCAGCGCTTACTCGAGGTAAATGACTAACTCCCGGGGCCACAAAGTGAGTTTAGACTCCGTTTAAGTTTTAATCTCGGTTTACGAAATCTGATAAAACTTTAGATTTAAAAAAAAAAACGTAGCATTACCAAATCAAGTGAGTAGCAACTAGAGGAGACTATACCTTGTTTATCCTGCAGGAATAGAATAGAATATAGCTTGTTTACCCTGCCAGAATGGGACAGAAAAGTCCCTTTACTCCCGCTATGTAAACATATGTTTACAGTTTATTGGTACACAGTTGGGAAAATGGCCTAATCAAATATATAAAAATGAATAACATATGTTTACAGTTTATTGGTACACAGTTGGGAAAATGGCCTAATCAAATATATAAAAATGAATAACATATGTTTACAGTTTATTGGTACACAGTTGGGAAAATGGCCTAATCAAATATATAAAAATGAATATTTGTTTGTTTGTTTGTTTGTTTGTTTGTGTGTTCGAACTTTGTGCCTGGCCAAACCACTGACCCGATTGCTATGAAACTTTGTGAACTTATTGCTTGCACTCCCGTAAAGGTTATAGGCTATTTTCCGGTTCGTTTTTGTTAAGCTACGCCGAGCAAGACCACTAAATGGATGAGTGACATGGACGGCCATGCCTTAAGGACTCACTAGCAAAAATCCGACGGATTTCGGCTAGTAACATAATAACTAATTCCTTTGCATTTCTAATTCTAAATAACAAACATACCTCTGCTCCGGGAATTATGTGGCCCGTAGTTTATTCGATCAGTACATATGTACCTATCTAATTTGTTTAATATTCGTTCGACCAACTATTGTATGTGTTACAGGTGGGTTGTTATGATGAGGCTACCGAGGAGAAGTTACGTCTGGAGGAGAAGCAGAGAGGAAAGAGGAGAGAGGAAATGGCCAGATTCGAGGAGAGAATAGCGGGCGTTTCTTCCGGAAGTGGAGGTAAGTTATCCTTTTTTCTTGGGAGGGGAGAAATATTGGGTACTCGTTCAGAAGTGACGTCAATGAAAAATTGCTACAAAAAAGAGCTGTCACAAATGAGCAGTGGCCATTGTTATTATAGGGTTAGGTTAAACGCAAAAAGGAGCTTTAAAAATTCGAGCAGTGACCAGTATTATTATAGAGTTAGGTTAAACGAAAAAAGGAGCTTTCAACATTTGAGCAGTGACCTACTGACCAGTGTTACTATAGGGTTAAGTTGAACACAAAAAGGAGCTCTTTTTTCACTGTCGTGGCTACTGAATAATTACCACATACTGCTATAAAAATAAAAAATAAAAACAACTACCCCCAGGAACTGTAACTGCTAACGCCTTATCATCCCGAAATCGAAGAGAAGAAAGACAGGGTTGGAGAAAGCCAGCCGTTCCGAGAACGAACATTATCCGTTCAGGATAAAATCCGCCCCGGGCGGGAATCGAACCGCGGCCTAACGCTTACGAGGCAGACGCGCTATCGACCAAGATAACTAGGCTTGCCCTCCGTGGGTTTTCATTTCTACATAATCGTTGTGTTACAGGGGGTTCAGAAGATACCTCGTATCGACCTCAATGGTTCAGGCGACAAATAGATGAGACCTCCCAGGAAGTTAGTTACCAGTATACCAACGAGTATTGGGAGTGCAAGAGTAAGCAAGACTGGTCCAGGTGTCCTGATATATTTTAGGTAAGATTTAACCTTTTTTTGAAGAAAAGAGTAACGTAGAGATTTACCTCCAGAGAAGGGAGATCATTTTTCTGACGTCACGACCTAATAATTCTGATTTGCTCAATTTTTTTAATCTTTTGAAATCAACCAATCGGATTGCTTAATCCAAAAAATGAAAAGATTTTTTTTTTTTTTGCTAATTTCAATTATAAATACATAACTATGTAGATCTGCCATTCCATTGGCATATAACTGATTAATGATTATGTAGAAGAAAATGAGAAGCTCTCCTAAAAGTTCCTGTCCCATTTTCATTTCTTTTTCTCAGGTCTGGCACGCACGGTTTCATTAGATGGAACATTATTGCAGTATTGTGACGTGTTGCAACGTGTTACACTTGACATGCCGTGTTACATACGTCATTGCAGTGTTGCAGTCGACATTGCAGTGTTGCATACATCATTGTGACGTGTTGCGCAGTGTTGCCAGATGCGTTCCGTTCTCGCCCAGGTACAGACTTGGATAACCCATGTGATACTGTCTCGTAGGGAGTTGACTTGTAACTTGTAACACATGACAACGTTTTTACACTTTTACCGGCGGCCTTTTGAAGCAGGAAACTTTTCTTCCCGTATTTGAACTCCGTTTTTAAAATCTAGGCTGGAGTGGATTGGAACACATCACATGCCTTCAGGCACACTCCATTTGTCAGGGGTTCTAGGATTTCCTTGCCCTTGGGATCAATTTAAAAGAAACCATTTACTGATGAAAATTTGTAATGAAACAAAGAGGTGTATTTTGTCCACGGTGGCGTGGTGGTGCTTGTACTGAACCATCGGAAATCTAGATGGCGCTTTCCTAACCGAAGGGTTCAGTTTCCAAAAAGAAATGGTTTCCCAAAAGAAACTTCAAAATACCTACACCTTTATAGTAATTGGAGTGGTGCAATGGTTTTGGGGGAAAAATCAAATGGGAAGGAAAAAAAAACTAAAAAAATAAATAATGGCTAAAAACCACTTTTTTGGAATCAGGGGACCCCAAAACGGATATTTCCACTCATTTCCCGATTTTGAAAATTTGGACCGATTGCAAAACTTTCATTACTAGTATAGCTCCGCTATACTGTTAGTAATAGAAAGTAATAAATAACTTTATATCGACTACTTTAGGAATTGAGAAAAAATCTAAAATAATGATAATTTTATGTTATCTAGGAATTGGCTTTGTTTAAATTTACCCATGTGCAATAGGGACGGTATTATAAGGTAAAAGGGAATTAGATGTCATTAAGTCATTATTATATTGGCCATAATGGTTTTTTTTACCTGCTTAGAGTATAAATTAAAAAGAATATTATGGTTTATTTAAATTAAATTAAACCTTTACTAATCTCATGTAAACCCCAAAATGTTTGCCGATGTTAATGCCTAGACCGGAAACATTTGTTTTGCAACAGTTGTGAACAGTAAAATGTTGCGAACCATTAGTATAGTCGTGTTTTCCTTTCGCAATTTTCAGGTAATGGTGGGAAATGTGGAAATGGTACAATACCAGGCAATGTTCCATTTCCCTATTTCCCACCATGGGAATTGCGCAAAGAAGATGCGCGTTATCTCTGCCAAATTGGTGTTTCTTGCCGTTCTTCAAGGTTCCTTTCTTTCGCCCTTTCTCTTTCATTTCCGTTTTTCGATCAATACGTATTATGAAGGAATATTACCTTCTGTCGTTTCAAAGCAAAGGCACTATGTATAAAAAAAGAGTGACCGTTTCCCAATTTTGAAACCTTGGACCAATACTTTCTTTCTCTTTACCAGTACTTTCTCATTACCTTTCTCATTTCCCATATACTTTCTCATTACCGAAGGAATATTACCTTCTGTCGTTTCAAAGCAAAGGCACTATGTATAAAAAAAAGAGTGACCGTTTCCCAATTTTGAAACCTTGGACCGATACTTTCTTTCTCTTTACCAGTACTTTCTCATTACCTTTCTCATTTCCCATATACTTTCTCATTATAAGTATAGGTAGCTCCGCTATACATTAGTAATAGAAAGTAAAAAAAAAGTGACTTCGATTTCTGGAAATAATTTCAATTCAAGTCACTTTTTATGCTTTTGAAAAAAATACTTAATTTGTCAATTTTCACATTTGTAAACAACTTTTTTGCATACATAGTGCCTTGCATTGAAATTATTTCAAAAATTTGCAGTTGGACTGTGTTAGAGGGACGTGCATTTTCAATTTTCGTCCATATTCATTCACTTATTAATTTCAATGTCCTTTTGGGCAAGTTCCAAAAACGACTCCACACTTTTTACTTCACGAGCGGAAAATATTGACATTAGGACGTTTTTTCGTGGAGTGAGATGTGCAGAATCCTTCGTGGAATAAGCCCCTTCCCTTTCCTTGCTCTCTTCTCCTTCCTAATCCTTCTCTCACGTTTTTTAATGCATCTAATCTAGCATTTTCTTTTTAGGCTATTTGTTTTTTTTGTTTTTTTTTTAATTTAACTATTTCATTTCTTTCCCTTTTTTAGAGGTGTGAGAAGAGTGAGTGAGTGAGTGAGTTATGAAAAAAAAAACGACTCTTTTCAGTGAACTACTCAGTCAATGAGTCAGATTCTTGGCTCTCACTCTTCATCACTGAGTTGTTCACTGAAAAGAGTAGTTCTTTTTTATAACTCACTCACTCTTTACACACCTTTATTAGCAGAAATTTTTCAACGAGTTTCGAAAAAGCTTACCATAAACAATATTAACTTTTGTTCCAAAATCAATTTGTTTTCTGTTTTTCGCTGTGAGGAAATAATTCAAGAAGTTAATTATATTTTATTTTTAGGTTATATTTGATTAATATTTCGAAAGTTTAGATGATTTTTATTCTTTGTATTTTGACATAAATTTTATGTACGAAATATAGCATTCTATGGAAAGTGGATAAATGTTTATTAATGAAAAAAAAAAAAAAAAAAAAAAAAAAATGTTATGATTTGTTTCCTTTGTATCCCCTTGTTAGGGTAGATGCTTGTAAAAATATATAAACTTGAAACGTTAAAAACTTTACTGAAACATATGAGATAGGTAGATTTCACTTGTAGGTCGGTAATGAAAGAAACATACACACAAACAGACAGACAGACAAACAAACAGGAGTGTGACCTAAACTATAATGTGACTGGGACTTTGGTTACACGGTTCACTGTAGGCCGAATACAAACCACAATTTTACGCTAATATCACAAAAAATAGAAAGTAAAAATACAATCTAAAGGTGTGTCCACACATAGTCGACCGGCCATCGATCGATGTCGACTGAACCGTCCACACTGCCTCGACAAGATAGATTCACCTCGCCGATCGACGGCCGGTCGACTATATTTGATAATTATTCAGAAGCAACGACAATGAAAAAAAAAGCTCCTTTTTATGTTTAACCCAACCCTATAATAACACTAATCACTGCTCTAATTGTGAAAACTCCTTTTTGCGTTTAACCTAATCCTGTAATAACACTGGTCAGTCACTGCTCATGTGTGCCAGTTTTTTTGGTAGCAATTTTCCATTGACGTGACTTCTGGACACCTATGTTTGGACATACCTTGAGAAACACCAAAAAAAACGGCGCTATTTTCCTTCTCGCGGTAATAGGAACTTGTCCATCCACCTCAGGTGTTTCAGTTTGTAGTCCGCGTCGTCCGGTGAAACACCTGCCTGTCTCTCTTGCTCCCGTAGACATGGCACAAGGTTCGGATCGCATCGAACCCCCAACTCGTGGACTAGAAAGCGTCGATGGTACCACAGAGCTTCGTGGCCGGGGTAGGAGGCGATTAGTTGTGAATTGCTCGCGAGTTCATGGATGAAATGATCTGAAATAGAATAGAAAAAACAAGGAAAAGAGCAAGGAAAAGAGTTTTGTAAAAATAATTGGAAAAAGATGAATTAAAAATAATAAACCCCACCCGTGCTTAGCCACATTGGGTTTATAATACTTACTATGTTAAAAAACGAACAATTGATTAGCATAGCAAAAAATTAATCTGTACATTTTATGTTTGTCATTTTGCTTGTTCAATTGTTATTCATCATGTTTTGTAATTATTGTTAAATAAAAGTAATAATATTACCATTACCATACTGTTAGGATGAGACTGAAAAGTCCCTTTACTCCCGCAGTCTAAATGAAGTCTTATTTATATTTGATAGGTAATGGAATATTGGGACTGGGAAATGGGGAAAAGATAGGAATAGAATAGCTTGCTTATACTGCTCGAATGGGACGGAAAAGTCCCTTTTACGCCAGCAGTATAAAAGGGTCTTTTTTATGCCACCGTTTTTAATTTTCTTCGTTGCAAAGAACCAACACAACGGATAGACGGATACCTAAGAATGATAGAGGGAACTTAACTGCTAAGGTCTATCGAAGAGAGAAGAATAGGACAAAGCCAGCCGTTCCGAGAACGAACCTTATCCTTCAGGATAAGATCCGCCCCGGGCGAGAATCGAACCCGCGACCTAGCGCTTACAAGGCAGACGCGCTACCAACCAGGCTAACTAGGCTGGCAAAACTAAGATCCGCCCCGGGCGAGAATCGAACCCGCGACCTAGCGCTTACAAGGCAGACGCGCTACCAACCAGGCTAACTAGGCTGGCAAAATAGAGATGACTCACTTGTGTGTTTATTTTCCACGTGGTGGGAGGTCCTATATTCCTTGTACCAGGCGGGGCATACTTCACACAGACTGCCCTGGCACCAATCCAACTCTGGTACGTTCTGTAGTAACTGCTGACGAAATTGCATCACACTGTGGTCACTTACATGGGATGACATCTGAAATTTAAACCCACCCATATTTTTAACCTCGAATCGAGAGCTTGAAATAATTGTAAAAATAAATGATAGAAGAGTTTTTTAAGATGATGGATAGAGGGAACTGTCTGGCTGGGGAACTTTAACCAGGGAGGATACCAGTCTGAAATTTCCTTTGCTAAAGAAATAGCAAAGGTTGAGTGCGAAGGGCATCCGTCCACTCGTAAAATTTTTGTGGCCAAAACCAAATGTCAGGATAAAAGCAATCACCGCAGGGCTGACGAAAAACGTCGACCCCATCTGAACACGGGAAAAAGTGAAGAAGAAGATTGATAGAGGGAACTGTAATTGCTAAGGTCTTATCGCCCCCGAAAGCGAATAAAAAAGGAAGACAGGATAGGAGAAAGCCAGTCATTCCTAAGACAAACCTTATCTGTTTAAGATATAATCCGCCCCGGGCGGGAACCGCACCCGTGACCTAGCGCTTAAAATGCTTTTTTTTTTAAGAGGTTTGACAGAGGTTTTTTTTTTTTTTTTTTTTTAAGAGGTTTGACAGAGGGAACTTTAACTGCTATGGTCTTATCGTCCCGAAATCGAGGAGAGAAGGAAGACAGGATAGGAGAAAGCCAGCCGTTCCGAGAACGAACATTATCCCATCAGGATAAAATCCGCCCCGGGCGGGAATCGAACCCGCGGCCTAGCGCTTACAAGGCAGACGCACTACCAACTAAGCTATTAAAATACTTAAATAAGGCAGACGCGCTACCCTCCAAGCATCATACACAAAAAGCCCAATCTGAGGCTTAGATGTAGGGACTAGATAGCCCTAAAGGATCAGTTAAGCAACGAATCTACCCTCCAAGCATCATACACAAAAAGCCCAATCTGAGGCTTAGATGTAGGGACTAGATAGCCCTAAAGGATCAGTTAAGCAACGAATCTACCCTCCAAGCATCATACACAAAAAGCCCAATCTGAGGCTTAGATGTAGGGACTAGATAGCCCTAAAGCTCCTTTTTGTATTTAACCTAACCCTATAATAACACTAATCACTGCTCTAATTGTGAAAACTCCTTTTTGCGTTTAACCTAACCCTGTAATAACACTGGTCAGTCACTGCTCATGTGTGCCAGTTTTTTTGGTAGCAATTTTCCATTGACGTGACTTCTGGACACCTATGTTTGGACATACCTTGAGAAACACCATGTGTGCCAGTTTTTTTGGTAGCAATTTTCCATTGACGTGACTTCTGGACACCTATGTTTGGACATACCTTGAGAAACACCTAAAAAATGTTGAATGGTGGGGTTTTAAGACTATAATTAATCAAAATAATTGATAAGAAACTAAAAAAATCGTGATTTTATTATTGAACGAATCAAGAAACATCATTAAAAAAATGTCGTAAGTGGGTCTCGATCTTGCAACCTCCACCTTGCTAGCCATATATAAATATAAGGTGGTACGTCAAAATCTCTGAAAATTTCAAGTGGTACGTGTTTACTAAAAGGTTGAGAACCCCTGCCCTAAAGGATCAGTTAAGCAACGAATCTACCCTCCAAGCATCATACACAAAAAGCCCAATCTGAGGCTTAGATGTAGGGACTAGATAGCCCTAAAGGATCAGTTAAGCAACGAATCTACCCTCCAAGCATCATACACAAAAAGCCCAATCTGAGGCTTAGATGTAGGGACTAGATAGCCCTAAAGGATCAAGTTAAGCTACGAATCTACCCTCCAAGCTGGCTTGGCTGGCTGTTTGATTTTCTTACCCAGCTATCGGACAAGTACAGGAGCTGGAGTTTTAGATCGGGAGTTGCGAGTTCGAGACACCAGTGGGCGTGATTCCAAGCGTTGTAATTATTCGGGTATTTCGTAGCGGCCCGATACACGGCCTCCAACTCGGAGGTCAGGATTCGAGTCCGGTCAGCTTCAGATAAATCTGTAAGAAGGGAATTATCAATGCGATTTTTTTTCCTCCAACTCGGAGGTCAGGATTCGAGTCCGGTCAGCTTCAGATAAATCTGTAAGAAGGGAATTATCAATGCGATTTTTTTTTTTATTCATAGGTACATCCAACATCTAAGGGCCTTTCTTCATAATAGGGTAAAGTTTGTAAGGGAATTATGCGACTTTTTGGTCTGCCTGCAGATAAGGGCCTTTCTCCATACTAGGGTAAAGTTTGTAAGGGAATTATGCGACTTTTTGGTCTGCCTGCAGATAAGGGCCTTTCTCCATACTAGGGTAAAGTTTGTAAGGGAATTATGCGACTTTTTGGTCTGCCTGCAGATAAGGGCCTTTCTCCATACTAGGGTAAAGTTTGTAAGGGAATTATGCGACTTTTTGGTCTGCCTGCAGATAAGGGCCTTTCTCCATACTAGGGTAAAGTTTGTAAGGGAATTATGCGACTTTTTGGTCTGCCTGCAGATAAGGGCCTTTCTCCATACTAGGGTAAAGTTTGTAAGGGAATTATGCGACTCTTTGGTCTGCCTGCAGATAAGGGCCTTTCTCCATACTAGGATAAAGTTTGTAAGGGAATTATGCGACTCTTTGGTCTGCCTGCAGATAAGGGCCTTTCTCCATACTAGGATAAAGTTTGTAAGGGAATTATGCGACTCTTTGGTCTGCCTGCAGATAAGGGCCTTTCTCCATACTAGGGTAAAGTTCGCCCTGGATGGAAATCAAATCTACGACCTAGCACTTAGAAGGCAGACGCTCTACTCTCCAAGCTAACTACTAGGGTACTAGGACTACTAAGCTGTAGGCCGGCTAAGAATCCCTAATATATAAAGTGTGTTTATTGTTTATTTTTCTTTCTTTTTTATGCTTTTTTAGACGATATTTATTAGAGTAGGTATGTTTTTTAGACTATACGACAGAAGACCAAGACTAGACTTAGACGGGAACTCTTTCTCTCTTTTAAGTAGGTATTCTTATAATCATTATTTTTATTTTATTATTTTTTTTCTAATTAATCAGGGTGTTCATCTGTTGTAATATGTGTTCCCCATAATGTCAAAATATATGAGACCTAGGTTAGACTGCGGGGGGAAATGGGACTTTTCAGTCCTATCCCAGCAGGATAAACAAGGTATATTCGACCTAGGTTAGACTGCGGGGGGAAATGGGACTTTTCAGTCCTATCCCAGCAGGATAAACAAGGTAGACCTAGGTTAGACTGCGGGGGGAAATGGGACTTTTCAGTCCTATCCCAGCAGGATAAACAAGGTATATTCTATTCTATAAAAAAAAAAGTGAAAATTTAGTTACATTATTTACCTTTCAGCAGGGAGCTCAAAATCCATCTCCGATACACAAAGACGTCCGCGGTTTTCGGTTTGAACGACGACACCAGAGAGCAGAATTTAAGCTCCGTGTAGGGATCTAGATGTCCTCGGGTGGCCAACTCTCGTCTGGTGTTCCAGAATGTGGCCACTTCTGGGTGAAGGAGCAGGGCTGTGTTGAGGAGGTTCTCACATCTCTGACGCTCCTCAGCTGTGAAACATTAGAAACATATCTTCACAAAATCAGGGCAGGACTTTTCGTATCTTACGCACAAGTCAATCATACCTAGGCATATGACTGACACTACAGAGTCCTTAACTCCAGCCTAGTTAGCTTGGTTGGTAGCGCGTCCGCATTGTAAGCGCTAGGCCGCGGGTTCGATTCCCGCCCGGGTGGATTTTATCCTGAACAGATAGTTTGTTCTCGGAATGGCTTGCTTTCTACTATCCTGTGTTCCCTCTCTCTTCATGCCCTATGCCCATTCTGGTGGGTTATATGTTATAATGTTATATGGTAGGTACACATGCACCCCTTATCCAGAAGCTGTAGGTAAGTTCAAAAGTTTAGATTTTAAGTTCTCTGAATAAGACTTTTTTTAAGCTAATATAAGTACCTAATTTAACTGGCCAGTTAATGCCTAGACCCAAATCTCTACCATTAAGCAAAGACTTACGAAACAAGGCTTGTCTCTTGTGAGTTTTGTTCTCACGAATCTTGAGGAGCTCTTGATAGACAAACTTGTACAGTGGCTTCACACACCATGATTTGATGCCAAAGCAATGTTCAGATCTCACATGAACACGGCCTCCAACTCGGAGGTCAGGATTCGAGTCCGGTCAGCTTCAGATAAATCTGTAAGAAGGGAATTATCAATGCGATTTTTTTTTTTTTATTTATTCATAGGTACATCCAACATCTAAGGGCCTTTCTTCATACTAGGATAAAGTTTGTAAGGGAATTATGCGACTTTTTGGTCTGCCTGCAGATAAGGGCCTTTCTTCATACTAGGATAAAGTTTGTAAGGGAATTATGCGACTTTTTGGTCTGCCTGCAGATAAGGGCCTTTCTCCATAATTTTTTTTTATTTATTCATAGGTACATCCAACATCTAAGGGCCTTTCTTCATAATAGGGTAAAGTTTGTAAGGGAATTATGCGACTTTTTGGTCTGCCTGCAGATAAGGGCCTTTCTCCATACTAGGGTAAAGTTTGTAAGGGAATTATGCGACTTTTTGGTCTGCCTGCAGATAAGGGCCTTTCTCCATAATAGGG
>NW_007380348.1:4200-13125 GCF_000475195.1 Diaphorina citri | reverse complement strand
TAAGGGGAGAGTAATTTAAAAAAAAAAAAAAAAAAAAAAAAAAGATAAAATAAAATGTAATTTTTGTACTTGTGCAGAAGTCACGTCCGTGGGATATTGCTACCAAAGGAACTGGCACAAATGAGCAGTGACCAGTGTTATTATAGGGTTAGGTTAAACGCAAAAAGGAGTTTTCACATTTAGAGCAGTGATTAGTGTTATTATAGGGTTAGGTTAAATACAAAAAGGAGCTTTCTTTTCCACGGACGTGACTTATGCATAATTACCGTAATTTTATTGTTATAAGGACAATATTGTAAATTGAAGGCTATGATTATGATTATCCTAATCACAATAATACTTTGGTGAACTATACACCCATGAATTATTTTTCTCTGTGTAAAATTTGGCTTGGATAACTTTATCAAAGAAACGAGTCATTTTGACAGCTGCCCCTGTCCCTGCTGCTAAGGATTTTGCCATCAAACAATTCAAAATGATTTCTTCAGCCCCACATTCATCAGCCATGCTTGACACACGGCGTGTGAGGTTTGAGTCCTTCACAAGGTCACATTTTGTACCAATAACAAGAATAGGGATTTTGCTGGTTCCTACAAATGACTCGGGATCAAACTCATCTTGTGAATGGTCAAAGTCATTATGACTGTTCATGACTTCAATGAGCCACTTGCTCAAATTCTCCTGAGACTTTTTATTAGTCAAATCATGCACTAAAATAATACCATGGACACAGTTATAAAACATATTCCGAGTGTTTTGGTAGCAAGGTCTACCACCTATATCCCACAGCTCTATGAAATATGTTTTCTGATCTTGCGTGCCCTCCTTGTATTCATGAAGTTTGACTTCAATGTTGCAGCCTATTGTTGAATTAGCATTGGCAAGACACTCGTTGTGTGATATCAAATGAGTGAGAGATGTTTTACCGACACCTGAATCTCCGAGAATGAGAATTCTAACTTTTTCCAGTAAAGCCATATTTTCCTATGTGCAAACACTAAAATGTGCTATTGGGGCCTTTTCGGGGGTCAAGCATTAGTGTAATATCTACAATTAAAAGTAGCTAGCTTAAACAGATTGGTTTTAGACAATATTATAGACAATTGGGGAGCCTTACAATTCTAAATCCCTTTTGAAGACAGCTTCAATTAAAGAAATGATTCTATCTGCTGCAGGGAAATCTTCTTCTTGCATTCTTCAAATTTGATGCGGTTGAAACTGATTTCTATGGCGACTGGATGGATTGGACTTCAAATCATCTGCTTTTCTTTTCTGAATCCCATTCAACATTCACTTTCCTTGATTTTTAAGATTCTTTGGGAAAAAGATTAGAAAAAGAACTGATAAGGCCACTACATACGCCTATACGCCAAAATAGAGAGAGAGAGAGAGAGAGAGAGAGAGAGAGAGAGAGAGAGAGAGAGGGAGGGAGGGAGGGAGGGAGGGTGAGAGAAGCAATAAATAAGATACCTCAAATTGATAGTGGACGGGATGTTAACCCAATAGTGTTTTTGAAATCATGAATTTCAATTCCATCATTCACAATGTTCATTTATTTATTTACCGTCAGGCTAAGTTAGCTTGGATTGTAGCGCGTCTGCCTTGTAAGCTCTAGGTGCCGGATTCGATTCCCGCCTAGAGCGGATTTTCCTCAACAGATGAAGTTCGTTCTCGGAACGTCCAGCTTTTTCCTGCCTTCCGTCTCTCTTCGCTTTACCTTAGCAGTTACAGTGCCCTCTATCAAACCTCAGATAGATGGAAAGAATGTTCCAATCAAGAAGGTAGTCAAACTCTCGCATTATACCTTCAGTCAAGTGCTGGTAGCGTGAAACAACTTTTGATTATGAGGAATGTGCTGTGCAGTGTGATTGTGAATCGAGATTAAATCACTTATCACCTATTGCTATCCTCATTCCTCAGCACATTGCACATAATCAAAAATCTACGCTTGTAGCCTTACTACTAAGAAGCATTCTAAGTAGGCGTACACGTACACAATGGAGGATCAACCACTGACCCCAGCCTAGTCCCAACTCAAGAGAAAATGGTCTGTGGTTGCTGTTACTTTAATTAGACAGTAAAAATAGGCTACACTCTTGCACAACATGAGCTAGTTAACTTAGTAGAATAAGATCTAAAAGTTGTAAAAGTTTGCTGAAATGATTAAATAAAGACATTCTCGTCCAGTTTCTATGTTGTAAAAGAGAAAGTAACTCAAGTGTTTTCCATATTCCCTCTTGAAGATCCTGAGGACTTGAGCATTTTAATTGTTAATTGTGGGCAGAAATTCCCACAGAAGGAACTAGCTCATGTTGTGCAAGAGTGTAGCCTATTTTTACTGTCTAATTAAAGTAACAGCAATCACAGACCATTTTCTCTTGAGTTGGGACTAGGCTGGGGTCAGTGGTTGATCCTCCATTGTGTACGTGTACGCCTACTTAGAATGCTTCTCTCGGAATGCTCAGTTGGTAATCCTAGTGCTTTTGGGCTATCAGCTCATAACGAGTGGTATCTAGAATTGCACATTAGTACATAGGGAAGTAACTGAAACCTCCCCAAGTCCAAATACAGGTGAACTTACCAAACTCAGGTGAAGTGATCGTTGGTGACAAGTTTGTGGTTCCGTAGAATTGCTGATGCTGACTTGACTGAATGACTGTGATTTTGATGAACTAGTTTAAAATCACCAGAAATACACGGTTTCTCCTGTAAAGTTGACTGACAAAAGATGGGATGATGGGAAATGGGAGAGAAACACGAAATTTTGCTTACGGGAGGGAGAAGAAGGAAGGTCAGGAGGAATTTTTTTTTGTTTACATTTTTTTATCAGCTGTTTTTTTACCGATGAGAAGCTGGCAATAATCTGTTGATAAGCAGATGATAAGCATCTGCCATCTTCACGCATACTGGAAATTTACAAAGCGGGAATTTTTAAAATTATAAAATTTCAACATTTCAAAAAAATGAACCACTCGTTATGAGCTGATAGCCCAAAAGCACTAGGATTACCAACTGAGCATTCCGAGAGAAGCATTCTAAGTAGGCGTACACGTACACAATGGAGGATCAACCACTGACCCCAGCCTAGTCCCAACTCAAGAGAAAATGGTCTGTGGTTGCTGTTACTTTAATTAGACAGTAAAAATAGGCTACACTCTTGCACAACATGAGCTAGTTCCTTCTATACAATTACTCTCAAGAAGTAGTAATAAAATTGTTTTATTGGTAGTGTTTTCATTCATCATCTTTGCTTTTGACAGGATAAATCAAAGGCATGGTGTGTGTTCCCTGTTTCATCATCCCCGCTCTGCTTTTCCTGTGGAGACTGCTTCAGCCTTATATCCGGAGATTTTGGAACCCTATTGATCAGAACAAAGATAAAACACCTGGTGAAAACAACACTGCTGTTGACAAAGAAGCTCCGGAAGGCCTGAAGCTACCGTTTGGCATCACCTGCCCTACTTGTCCAATACGAGGCCCTTGCCCTAAAGTTGAAGAGAAGGAGCCAGTCAAGAGTGCAAGTGACAATTTGAAAGTAGAAAAAGTTGACTGAAAATTTCCTCTAGTTTCTGCAAACACATTATTGTCTGTCTACATTAGTCATAAAGTTTTATTTTAAGGTAAGCAAGTAATTGCAAATGATGCTGTATTTTGAGAATTGAAAAAGAAAAGAAAAAACTCCCATGTACCTATTCTAACTCTCGGGTCTCCAAATAATTAGCTGAGTAGCATTAAAAAAGAAAAAAAAATTTTTTAAAGAGGTTTGACAGAGGGAACTGTAACTGCTATGGTCTTATCGTCTGTATAGCACATTTTAACTTCTCCTAAAACCAAATTCAAAATTTCCCGCATTTTGCCGCGAGTCGACTCACTCCAATGGCTGTGTACTATTGGACGAGAATGTCTTTATTTAATCATTTCAGCAAACTTTTACAACTTTTAGATCTTATTCTACTAAGTTTCTTATAGCACATTTTTTTCTTCTCCTAAAACCAAATTCAAAATTTCCCGCATTTTGCCGCGAGTCGACTCACTCCAATGGCTGTGTACTAAAGGCCCTGTTCACACGATTCAATTTCTCAACACGATTCAATTTCTCAACATCCTCCCACCAAAATATTTGAGACCCCAGACTAAAATATTTTCCCTAGATGGAGACTGCTTCAGCCTTATATCCGGAGATTTTGGAACCCTATTGATCAGAACAAAGATAAAACACCTGGTGAAAACAACACTGCTGTTGACAAAGAAGCTCCGGAAGGCCTGAAGCTACCGTTTGGCATCACCTGCCCTACTTGTCCAATACGAGGCCCTTGCCCTAAAGTTGAAGAGAAGGAGCCAGTCAAGAGTGCAAGTGACAATTTGAAAGTAGAAAAAGTTGACTGAAAATTTCCTCTAGTTTCTGCAAACACATTATTGTCTGTCTACATTAGTCATAAAGTTTTATTTTAAGGTAAGCAAGTAATTGCAAATGATGCTGTATTTTGAGAATTGAAAAAGAAAAGAAAAAACTCCCATGTACCTATTCTAACTCTCGGGTCTCCAAATAATTAGCTGAGTAGCATTAAAAAAGAAAAAAAAAATCAAATTAGGAAAGAGTTGTTTGTATGTATCTCTTTTTGTGATAGAAAAAGAAGAGAAATCTTTATCAAGCTAATGTCTGCAATGGAATATGTTTCAAGCTTAAAAGTAAAATTATTTTATTTTTTATCTCTTCCAGGTACACTTACAGAAATTAACTCATCATCATGGCTACCATACGACATACACTGCAAACTGAGATATTTGAAGCCCTAGATGAGAAGCTTATAGTTTATGCCCATGTCAATAAAGCTTTGAAAAAGAAGAAACCCAGTTTCCTGTGTATATCCATCACAGGAGAACAACCATCGAGTGTGTACATCCACCAAATCAAGAAAACCGAAAAGAATCAATTCAAAAAGAAAAGAACTTGGCCCCTCTCCGAACTGAAATGTGTCGACTGTAAGAACAAGACCAAATATCATCTCGAATTTGACCTTGTGTTTGATAAAGTTTACAAATGGTCTGCTGTGAACTCAGAAGAGAGAAGAATCTTCATCCTTTACCTGTGGAAGGAAACAATGAATCAGCCAATCAAAGAGAAGCCAGAGTTCAAGGACATGCCCATGGATTGGATCAAGGATGGTGTCAGTACAAACGAGAAGGAAGAAATCATTCAGGACTTGAGTGAGAATAATGAGGACTATCAGGTGTTGACGGAGAAAGAAGAGAGTGACCTGGTGAGCCTCATGGAGACATGTGAGTTTGCTATCAGTAATGCAGAAGCGTTTGTAGATATGTTATCCAAAGATTTGAACATATTGGATGGAGAGAATGTGCAAAGTGTACTGGCAAGTGAGGAGCAGGTCACACAACTCATGGGGCAGATAGCTACCTCCCTGGCAGAAGTGGAGAAGGTGGAAGAGCAACTCAACTACTATGATGATATCCTGATTCATATTCGTAACACAATGCAATCCATGGAACATAAGAACACACTCATAGATATTGCTAACAAAAACAACTTGAAACTACTCAGAGAGTTGGAACATTTGATTTCAAGTTTGGAGCTACCACCAGAGTATGAGAATGCGCTGATAGACACAGACTTGACGAGTGCTCAGGGATTGAAACTTGCCATCAAGGCAGCCTCTGCTCTAGAGCGTGTCATGAGAGCAGAGATCCATCCAGCCCTCCTGAGACTGACAGCCGTACAAGATCAGAAGAAACGCTTTGAGAAATGGAAAGTCAAGTTCTCCTACAGCATATCCCGGCATCTGAATAATCTCTTTGTACACCTTGGCAATGATAGTGGGACATGTAAGCCAGACACACTGAGCTTACCCAAGCATGTCACTATACACAAGGAACTCAATGTCTATGCTGAACTCATGCACTGGACGAAGAGTATGGATCAGAGAGCTTACAATGACCTGATCAAAGTGTACATCTCTACTGTAGGGAAACTCTATGAGAGAGACATCAAGATGTTTCTAGAGGATGCCAAGTTAACAATCAGTGGAGGAGCAGCACTCATGGTAGAGGAAACAAGTAAGAATAAGGCTGTCATAGCAAGGAACCCAGGACTACTAGGTGTAGAGCGAGAACAGTGGAGTACTGATGTAGATCCCAAGGAGCGACAGAGGTTTGATCAAGTGTTTGACACTGTACTATCTGAACTAGAACCTGTGTGTCTGAGTGAACAAAACTTCTGTGTACACTTCTTTCAGCTCGACATCCTCAAGAAAGATTCTCAGTTTGAAGGCAACAAGAAAATCGAGAAGCAAATCAACGAAGAGGTTCGGAAAATGATGGCAGATATATTCAGCTGTATCGAACCAGAACTCCTTGGCTTCATAGCCCATCACGAGCGACTGGATAGCATCTATTGTATGTATATCCTCGTACGATTAACCCAGCATGTGATGTCTGCCCAGGACACAGGCTCCTTCCTGAGCAAGAGCTACGGGTCCATCCTAGTACAGGTGAAGCGGAGCTATGACAAATACATGCAGATCCAACTGACTTCTATTCAAGACACAAGGGTTAACAAGAAGAACAAGTGTGGCATACTTCCGTTTGTAGCGAATTTCGAAGAGTTCGCCAGAATGTGTGAGCTTATCTTCAAGAATACTGAGAGGAAGACAGATTTACACAAATGGTATGTGAGACTCGTCAGTGCCATGTTTGAAGTTATCAACAATATTGCTGCTGAACATCCCAAGACACCTGCACAGGTAAGGAAAATGTAATTCAGTATTTGAGCACTAATGGCGAAATGAAAATTCAATTGCGTTATTTTGAGGTGAAATTTTGTAATAGCTTTGCTGAAACAAATTAATACCCTTTTAATAGGGCAGTATAAAACATTACATGAGGTACACGAGAATTGTAGGGCTGCCTGGAAGGGACTGACAAGAAACGCCGACCTTATTTAAATAGGAAAAAGCTAGGAAGAAAAAGAAAACCTATAAATTACTACACAATAACTGATGTATCGGAAACCAAGCAAAATATGCATAAACCATCTAAATCCAAAATAGGTTCTCCGTCCAAAATGACCTTATGACACGTCTCTTCATCTCCTTCATATAAAGTACTATATGCTTAGGTGTTATCTCTGTGTTGTTTTCCCTCCGCAGGTGGTTAAAATGGAAAACTACCATCACCTATTCAGTCTCCTATCCCAGCTGAAGATTACAGTTCTGGATCCCCAACGTAAGGAAGCTAAACAAAAGTATAACGACGCCCTCAAGGGGTATGTCACACAGTACTTTGGTAGACCTCTGGAAAAGCTGAATATATTCTTTGATGGTGTTCAAGCAAAGGTAATGGAATGGAATGTAACGTGTTTCTCCTGTTATTACAGAAATTTGATAGAGGTTTAGTATGTATAACTGCCAAAAAAAAAAAAATAGTGATGGAGGGTTTCACCCTCCGTTTGGCGACAAGCTACCCACCTCCTCACAATATACCTCACTCAGCCTGAGTGAGGTTAGGAAGAAAAGTCCAAATGAATAGTATTTCAAGGGTCGAAGTTTTCTTTTCTTTTTCTCTGATGCTTCAATTTTTGAGTTTATGGGGCAGGGTTAGTCCATTGGTAAAGCGTTGGTTCTCCATACAAAAAGTTTCGAGTTCGATACCCAACATCGACAATATTTTCTGTTCCACAGGTGGCTCAAGGGATCAAGGAGTCTGAAATCTCCTATCAGATGGCATTCAGTAAGCAAGAACTTCGTAAGGTTATCAAGGAGTATCCGAGTCGTGAAGTGAAGAAAGGATTGGAAAATCTGTACAAGAAAGTAGAGAAACATTTGTCCGAAGAAGAAAATCTGTTGCAGGTAAAGTATCCCAACCACTAAAGGCGTTCTCTACCACCTAACCCTCATATCTAGCCTCATGTAAACACCACTGGGGTCCAGTCCAATTGGACAAAATACAGTTTCATACAGCTAGGAATTATATTGAAACTGAAGAACAACAAGAAAGTAGAGAAACATTTGTCCGAAGAAGAAAATCTGTTGCAGGTAAAGTATCCCAACCACTAAAGGCGTTCTCTACCACCTAATCCTCATATCTAGCCTCATGTAAACACCACTCGGGTCCAGTCCCAATTGGACAATATACAGTTTTATACAGCTAGGAATTATATTGAAACTGAAGAACCAACTGGAATATTACTGGACGTCAGTTGTGATTACTACCCTCTAAGCCAGCGATTTCCAACTAGCGGCCCTCGGCCCCGCCATACCATTTTTGTTCCCCGCGAAGCTTTTTGGTTGGGCCCCCCTCGGGCTTCATATTTGCTCTTTTACTATGAGGTGAACCCCCCTGCTCCCCTGTGTATGTGGCCCGCGAAGTACCTGCCAATGTAGCATGTGGCCCGCATACACTTGGAAGTTGGAAAACCCTGCTTTAAGCTAACCAGGCAGGTAATCAATTATTGATAACTTAAATAAAACCCTTCTTATATTATTTAAAACACTTGCAGGTTGTGTGGCGTGCTATGCAAGAGGAATTCATCCTCCAATATAAATCCATTGAGGATCTGATCCAGAGATGTTATCCAGGCTCCATGGTAACCCTGGACTTTACTATCAACGATATTCTCACCTTCTTCTCGGAGATAGCAAGATCTCATTAAGGTCCAAACATAATGGATACATTTCACACCAAAAACCTCTCACTGATGGCCATCAATCTGAATTTAAATAAAGATACATTTCACATTGGATACATTTCACAACTAAAACATCTCTTTGAAGGGCATCTATCTGAATTTAAATAAAGGCCATATTCATGAACAAAATTCCAGCTCTCATTAGCTCGGGACATTTGATGTGACGTCATCGCCAACGGGAGCGTATGCCGTGACGTCAAAGTTCACGATTTACCGGTATTTTT
>NW_007380348.1:0-3791 GCF_000475195.1 Diaphorina citri | reverse complement strand
AGAATTATTTCGTTTTGCAGAATGTTAAGTACGATAAGTAATACATATCATCGAGCAATAAACTATAAGCTGATGTTAGATTTTGACAGATTTTGTGATTTGAGCAACGGGGTATCGTATTCTTTGCTCGAATGCCTGTTCAATGCACTACGAACCGATGCAAAGGGGTTGTTTTCCTGACATGCACAGGTGATTTTGTATAGCTTGGAAAATAGTGTTACTTCAACAGCATTTTTCTTAGTTGATGTTCACTTTTTGGTTTCTATATCATATCATACTTCTGAAACGCTAGGCGACTTGCACAGTGATTCACAGTGTATAATATTTGGATCTATCTGATGATCGCGGTTTCACATTTTCGTAGCACATTGGGGGCGGGGCGCTTACCGGGCGCGCTCATCTTAACATTATTCTCGTTAATGTTTGTGAGTGTTGTAGCGGTTATATGGGTATGGGATCTTTATTTAGACCAGATATTCTCTATTGATAATAAGTCATGTTTTGTTAGTTCTGAGTGTGAAATAATAGGTTAAGTATGCTACTAGCTTGAAGGATTATTATTTTAATTTTTATTTGTTTTGCAATTTGCATTTCATTTGTCCCGATTTTCTCTTTTTTTTCCTTTTCATTTTTATGTTGGACGATGCGTTGTATTCTGACATATATTATTGTGTGTGTTTTTTTATCATTTTACCGGACCACTTGTGATGAGAGTAGGAAGGGGATGAGTGGTGGAAGGTACTTTTTTCACATGATTTTACCGAGATTCATATGATAACCAGAGGGAAAGAGGGAGGGGCCGGGGAAGAGAAACGAGGGTTTAGGAGGAGAGAAAAAGGAAGAGGAGGAGGAAAGAAGGTAGAGGAGAAGGAGAGTATTAAGAGGAAGCGGTGTTCCTGGCCATAAAAAGAGGAGGAGAAATGAAGAGCTAGAGGCTAACAGAGCAAAAAGAGAGGGCGGAAGAAATTAAGAGGAGGAAGAGTAGAAAGGAGGAGAAGAGAAAGAGAACAAGTGGCCCGTCCCGTCCCTCCCGGGGAATTATTTAAGCCCGTAGTTTTCGATCAGTTACCTTTGTACCTACCTAATTTGTTTAATATTCAGTTTATTATCATTCTTGATTTGATTTATTGATTTTACTTTCATGTAATTATTTTAAATCAAGACTAGAGCCCGTTCTCCCTTTATTTCCTATATAATGTTTAAGTCACCCATCCATTTATTGGCCTTTCTCGGCGTAGCTTAACATAGGTAACGCTAAAACCGGTCTTAAATGATCGGCTGAAGTGTTATCTAAAACTTTCTCGCTTTGAGTTTATAGGTCGTCGCGACAAATTTCGAGATCAGAGCTCATTTGTGTAAGAAAATGTGAAAAAAATCCTTCAAAAACCAGTTTTTTTTTTGGCTTTTGGTTTTCTGGACAAAATTTGCACCACCATTTTCGTGTTCCTGGTAAAAAGACCTTTAATTTGATATATAGGTCGACCAGGTTTGGATAAGTCCTTCTATGGGGACAGACCGACCGACCGAGCGAGCGAGTGACAGACACCGAGGCGAATACAATAGTCCGTCCCTTATACCTTTTTATTACTATTGTAATAGTAAAGGGAGGACGGACTAAAAATGAATGTTTGTGTGTGTGTTTGTTTGAACTTTTAAGCCTGGCCAAACCGCTCATCCGATTGCTATGAAACTTTGTGAACTTAAAAGGAAAAAATATAATCTGTTATAGTAATAAAACCAAAATGTGTATTCTTCTTTGCTTATTTCTAGTCATCATCATCTAATATATAAAAATGAATGTTTGTGTGTGTGTTTGTTTGAACTTTTAACTTTGCTTGCACTACCGTGAAAGTTATAGGCTATTTTCCGGTTCGTTTTTGTTAAGGTACGCCGAGCAAGACCACTAAATGGATGAGTGACATGAACGGCCATGCCTTAATGATTTACTAGCAGAAGTTTCGGCTAGTCATCTATATTTTTACGCCCGTTTTATACTTATTTCTAGTTTCAACAGAATACGCGCTTTGTTTTCTCATGATAAGAACAATGGTTGATTAGTTGACTTTAATTGGAACATACATACCTAACAACAAGTTTAGTACCTTCACTACCTGCTTATAGTCGGTACCTACCTACCTCTAAAAACCTCGTGTTTCCTATCAGCCGAACTTGAAACCAAACCAAACCCAGTCCATCCGGAAAATCTCGCTTTTAATTATACATACATACAATTAAATAAAATAATACCTATGTAGGAATTTACTTAACAATTGAGATTTAATATTCTTTATCTACATAGTATACGTAGGTACCTACAAACATGTAGGTAAGTTTGTAGTACCTAGATCGGTACTTTTGTTTTCAATTTAACCCTTTTGAGATTTAATATTCTTTATCTACATAGTATACGTACCTACAAACATGTAGGTAAGTTTGTAGTAGGTACCTAGATCGGTATATACTTTTGTTTTCAATTTAACCCTTTCACCCCTAAAGGGACAATACGTCCCACAGAATCATTATTTTGAAAAATGGGATATATCATGCAAGACCTATCGTAAAAAATTCCGTTCTCAGTGTTTTTCAAACGTTTCTTTTGTGATCTAAGACGTCAGTAAATCACAATTGGCCAACTTGTCTGGTTTTGTCCCCAGATCGATTTTTGTTCAGTAGTCCTCGGAGACTTCGGAGGACATGTAACTTTGTAGAGGCCTTATTTATAGCCCAAATAATGATACCTGATCGGAAAAAAAAAATAAAGATTCTGATCCTAAAATAAGTCGGGGTGAAAGGGTTAAAGAAGCCTCATTGTTCAAATATGAGAAAAATGTGAACCAATTAGCTATAATTACCAATCAAAACACAATGATTAGGTATCCTTCAGGGTGTAACTGCTATGGTCTTATCGTCTCGAAATCGAAGAGAGAAGGAAGACAGGATAGGAGAAAGTCAGCCGTTCCGAGAAAGTGTCAAATTTAAAAACTTGGTTTAAAAGTTTAAATTCATATTCTGGTCTTGGCAATAACCAAAGCTTTTACAAATGTCCACATCAAAATGAATTTTACGTCGCTACTGAGACTCGAACCACAGTACCCCGGATTACAACTCTAACTTTCGATTTATGAGCTACTTTCGAAACATTTAAAAACTTCAAATTTTTTTTTTTTTCTGAAATTTTTTCTTTTTTTTTTTTTTTTTTTTTTTTTTTTTTTTGCACTGTACACTTTGAATTTGAGATGAACTTTTCGTGATGATGGATATTCGAAGCATGATTAGTCGGTAACACGCTTACTTCTCACGGGTTCGATACCCAAAGACGACACAAAAAAACTCCTTATTTTAGATTTCATAGCCTATTTATATCCCCAAGTATGTTTATAGATAGAAATATATTTATGTAATATAAAGGAAAAAATATAATCTGTTATAGTAATAAAACCAAAATGTGTATTCTTCTTTGCTTATTTCTAGTCATCATCATCTAATATATAAAAATGAATGTTTGTGTGTGTGTTTGTTTGAACTTTTAACTTTGCTTGCACTACCGTGAAGGTTATAGGCTATTTTCCGGTTCGTTTTTGTTAAGGTACGCCGAGCAAGACCACTAAATGGATGAGTGACATGAACGGCCATGCCTTAATGATTGTTTAATATTCAGTTTATTATCATTCTTGATTTGATTTTTTGATTTTACTTTCATGTAATGATTTAATTTTTTTTTTCAGCTCCCATGGCGTAGTGGTCACTGCGCTCGCCTTGCACGCGGGAGACCCGGGTTCGATTCCCGGCGG
>NW_007380347.1:0-25624 GCF_000475195.1 Diaphorina citri | reverse complement strand
ATCTTTAGAAAATAAAACTGAATATACAATATATCTAAATATAAATAAATAGCTTTACAGGGTGTCCAAAAAATTATGACCTTTTCGCGTAAATCAGGGTTGAAGTAGAACTTGAACTTTCTTATTTCTTGTATTTGTGTACATGGAATTATAACCTATAAAGAGGCTATAAAAATAAATGGGAAAATCGGATGAACCGTTCATGCATTAAGTATAGAGACAAACTCAATGTAAAAATCTCGAGTCGAAACTTGGAACTCATTCCGTAGGCCAATAGAATTTAGGTGGTTATCCCTGTTCCTTGTGACACCCTGTATGTAGTATTGTACAATCTTATATTATAAGAACAAGAACTCATTCACAGTTCACATTTCATAGTTCACACACTGATCGCTCTATCTCTAGAACCACAACACCTAGAAAGCTGAAATTTGGTAGGAATATTCCTTTTATGGTCTAGGTGTGCAATAAGAAAGGATTTTGCGAAAATCTAAACCGATCCTGAGATATGATCAATTTTTGATCGCTAAAATCACCATAAATACACAGAGTGCAGCTGCAGAGACTGCGGGAGAGAAAACTTTTCCTCACTCGCCTAATATTTGAGTTTCGTTTATGTTTTTAGTTTGACAACCAACCAAGTTCGGCCATGCCTTTTCCACAAGCTTTTGGCCCATGCCTCGGGATGAACTAAGCGGGATTCCGGAGCGAAGCGACGGAATTCAGCTAGTAGATCTATACAAGATTACCGTACAAGAGAAGAAGAAAAATGCAGAAACATTGATAAACTAGCGGAAAACCACACAAGTAATGGAAATATCTGAAAGTATAATAAATGTTGATCTGAATTTTTTATTTTACTTTCATGTAATGATTTAAAATCAAGACTGGAGCCCGTTCTCCCTTTATTCCCAATATAATGTCACCCATCCATTTATTGGCCTTTCTCGGCGTAGCTTAACATAGGTAACGCTAAAACCGGTCTTAAATGATCGGCTGAAGTGTTATCTAAAACTTTCTCGCTTTGAGTTCATAGGTCGTCGCGACAAATTTCGAGATCGGAGCTCATTTGTGTGAGAAAATGTGAAAAAAATCCCCCAAAAAACAGTTTTTTTTTTTTTGTTTTTTGGCTTTATGGTTTTCTGGACAAAATTTGCACCACCATTTTCGTGTTCCTGGTAAAAAGACCTTTAATTTGATATATAGGTCGACCAGGTTTGGATAAGTCCTTCTATGGGGACAGACCGACCGACAGACCGACTGACAGACGACACCGAAGCGAATACAATAGTCCGTCCACTATACCTTTTATTATTAGTAATAATAAAGGAAGGACGGACTAAAAAGAAAGAACGAAAAATAAATGAAAATAATAATGAACAAAAAGTAGCCTTTTCGAGACCTCCAAAAGCTTGATCTTGTCACAAAATATCATGAACGAAGACCGTTCGAGATTTAACGTAAATAACATTATTACTTCGTCCATTCAATCTTTTATACCTTCAAATCTACATAGCAAACGGCCAAACCATTGGCAAATTAACATGTTTCATGTTTGTAACTATAATTTGGTACCTACCTACAAACATAACTAATAAGTACCCACCAATTTCGATAGCACCCCGTACATTACGAAAAGTTTTACAAGTTTACGTCTATTATCTTACTTTACTGAAGAATTTTGTTTTTAATTTTATAATTCCTAGCTTCTTCTTTATCATTATTCCGGTGCCAGAGTTTGTTAAGCTAGGATTACACTGTTTCCTCAGTGGGCAAATATTTGCACCAGAAATATAAATAATTGTTTGCAGGGGTATTACATGAGAGCAAATATTGTGTTTGAAAATGTTTGCGAAAAATATATAAAGTTATTGAAAGAAAATGAGCAGTTATTGCGGTATATGTGACTGTGAAAGAGAGAGAGAGAGAAGGAAGGAGAGAGGAAGACAGAGAAGGAGGGAGGGAGAGAGATGAAGAGAGAGAGAAAGAGGGGGAGAGAGAAGGAGGGAGAGAGAGAGAGAGAGAGAGGGGGAATAGGGAATGAAAAGGGGGGAAAGGAAGGTAATGTAGAAAATAAAATTGATAAAATATAATGAAAATCGGGTGTGAACATCACACGACTTTCTATGATATCACAAAACAAGGATATCACCAGAAAAAACCGTCCGACTTTTATGAAAAGCGTAGAAAATTTCATCACTTCAAAAGTTTTCTTTTTCAAACAGGGGAGGGCCCTGAAGTGTGAAAACTCTAAAACGGTTGTTTCCTCCCATTTCCGTTCTTGCACAAGTTCCATATAGATATTTCAATTCAATTTCAATTTTTGATAAACCTTTATTTTTATTGTTTATAATTTTTGTTTACAATAATTTTTGTTTACAATTTTTATTGTTTATAATTTACAATATTTTTGTTTACTCGTACAATATAAGTAGGTACATAATATATGGTAACAGAAAGTAAAAATAGGAGTCAGGAATGAAAAGGGCAAAAAATATATTTATATCTTGAAGAAAGGAATCTTAAAGAAAGCTCTAGGTATATTAATTTATGGTTATAGTATAACTGTCATGACCAGTACTACCGCTCTAAGGAGAGAAAGAATGGAACACGGAGAAAAAAATGAAAACTTACAAGAGCAGGTACCTACAAAGGAGAAGCTAATTTAGAAAATGAAAAAAAAAAGTTCATAGTCCATAGCTATAAACAATAATGGCTAAATAACGCTGTAGGCACTTTAGACGCTAGCGTGGTAATCCAGAAGACGTGGGTTCTAACCCAGCCGAGGAGGTATGGATTTTTATCCCCTGTGATGATCCAAGCTGCAAAAAAAAAGTTGGTAAAAAAAAACACTGAAAGTAAAGTAAGTATCCCCAATATTGTTTACAATGATAGTAGTGGCCTACTGTCACACTAAACTCTAAACTCTAAAGGAACTTTTTGAGTTCTATTGGAGCAGTTTAAATAAGCACTACCACCACCGCACCTAAAAATCCTAAATAATTCTTTTGTTCATTGCACATTGCATACACAATAGGAAATTCACGGCGTTCATACAATTTGTTACCTTTTGTTGAATCTAATGAATAGGAAGACATTGGAAGAAATAAAGACGCAGTTGAGGAGGAAAAAAATGTGAAAATAGAGGAATGGAAGAGGAGATAGAGAAGACGTAGGATGGAGAGAGAAAAAAGAGAGAACGAGAGGAGAGAGATAAAGAAAGGCACTAAGAAAGAAGAGGGAGAGAAGAAAGCTGATATAAGAGAGGAGGGAGAGAGATAGTAAAAGAAAAGTAAAGAGAAAGAGAGAGAGAGAGAGAGAAGAGAGGGAACAGTTGTATACTTATTTCTGTACAACCATTTATTACACACCCGTTTTATGTTCTCTCTCTCTCTCTCTCTCTCTCTCTCTCTCTCTCTCCCTCCCTCTCACTCTCTCTCTCTCCCTCAGTCTCTCTATTCTATTCCCTTTTCTCTCTCTGTCTCTCTTAGGGGACAACATTTGGTCCGTAGGTTCCATTAAAATAAAAATTAACCCACCGTCATATTATTAATCATTTCTCTCTCTCTCTCTCTCCCTCAGTGTATCTCTCTCTCCCTTCCTCTCAGTGTATGTCTCTCTCTCTCCCTCCTCTTCCCCGTTATTTTTCTCTTTTTTTCTCTCTCTCCCTCTCACACCAATTCTCATTTCTCATTTGTACACCATCATTATTCTCTCTATTTCTCTTCCTCTGTCTATCTCCCTCACAATTGTTGCTACACGTTTTTATTTCCGTACAAAAGCCATGAAAAGAGTGTGTGAGAGAGAGAGAGAGAGAGAGAGAGAGAGAGAGAGAGAGAGAGAGGCATTACTAGTATAGCTCCGCTATACTGTAGTAATAGAAAGTAAAAAAGGTTAAGCTCGAAAATAACACTTTGTGAGTGACCAAGTAAAAATGTAAGTAAGCACTCTTAAAGGTATTTTGTAAGCGCTAGGTTGCTGGTTCCATTCCCGCCCGGGCCGTATTTTATCCGGGAAGTATAAGGTATATACGATCTCGGAACGGCTGGCTTTTCACTATGCTGTCATCCTTCTCTCTTCGATTTCGGGACGATAAGACCTTAGCAGTTACAGTGAGTGCCCTCTATATCAAACTTCTTTATGGAGTGGGTAGGCAGGTAGTACCTGCCCATTTTACATATCAAATTACTGATTTTCCAATTACTTTCCATTACATGAGTATTACACATATGTACTTACCATTAACAGTTGCTGAAAATACCGTTTTCAGTCCCATTAACACCAGTACAATCACCATTAACAGAACCAGCATCTTGAAACTGCCAAAGTTTGGCGGTTTCCTCTAAACTTTTCCCATTCTGCGTCAGTGTCGAAGTTTTTGCTTTCAACTTTCAAGGCTGTGGAGCTTTTCAACTTTAAACTTTCGAATTGACTGTAGATCGTATATCTATTTATGTATGGTGTTGTGAAATTGTAAATCTTGGGAAAGGGCAGGGCCGTATCCAGGATTTTGTCTGGCCAGTACAGAAGAAAAATGAGGCCCGAGGGGAGGGGGGGCCGGGTTCCCTCAACCCCAATTTTTCGTACACTGAATACCTATACGGCCCTGGGAAGCCCCCCCCCCCAAAGAGAAAACAGAGGTAAAGAGAAAACAGAGGTAAAGAGAAAACAGAGGTAAAGAGAAAACAGAGGTAAAGAGAAAACAGAGGTAAAGAGAAAACAGAGGTAAAGAGAAAACAGAGGTAAAGAGAAAACAGAGGTAAAGAGAAAACAGAGGTAAAGAGAAAACAGAGGTAAAGAGAAAACAGAGGTAAAGAGAAAACAGAGGTAAAGAGAAAACAGAGGTAAAGAGAAAACAGAGGTAAAGAGAAAACAGAGGTAAAGAGAAAACAGAGGTAAAGAGAAAACAGAGGTAAAGAGAAAACAGAGGTAAAGAGAAAACAGAGGTAAAGAGAAAACAGAGGTAAAGAGAAAACAGAGGTAAAGAGAAAACAGAGGTAAAGAGAAAACAGAGGTAAAGAGAAAACAGAGGTAAAGAGAAAACAGAGGTAAAGAGAAAACAGAGGTAAAGAGAAAACAGAGGTAAAGAGAAAACAGAGGTAAAGAGAAAACAGAGGTAAAGAGAAAACAGAGGTAAAGAGAAAACAGAGGTAAAGAGAAAACAGAGGTAAAGAGAAAACAGAGGTAAAGAGAAAACAGAGGTAAAGAGAAAACAGAGGTAAAGAGAAAACAGAGGTAAAGAGAAAACAGAGGTAAAGAGAAAACAGAGGTAAAGAGAAAACAGAGGTAAAGAGAAAACAGAGGTAAAGAGAAAACAGAGGTAAAGAGAAAACAGAGGTAAAGAGAAAACAGAGGTAAAGAGAAAACAGAGGTAAAGAGAAAACAGAGGTAAAGAGAAAAGAAAGCAATGGGGAGAGAAAATAAGTAGTAAAGAAAGCATGAAGGAGAGAGAAAAGGGTTTGTAGGTAATTATCACCTACCAACAAAGACAAAAGACTGAAAAGAAAGAAAAAAAAGGGAAAAAAACATAGAAGCAAGTAAAAAGGTGAGAACTAGATGATCATTAGATTCATTAGTATCATTACGAAGATAAAGAAAAAGAGGGAAAAAGAGAAGGAAAGGGAAGAGGAGAAAGAGAGAAAGCAAATGAGATAGAAAGGGAAAGAAAAATAACAAGCTGGGTCCGTCCCTCCGGGAATTTTTTAGCCCCTAGTTTATTCGATCTTGGTTAAAGAAATTAAAGAGCTACGCGGGGGAACTTTACTGTCTCACCTCGTATAGAAATAGAAGGGCACTGATTTCTTACCTTTGGGTTTCATGAGATCTTCTTCAGTGGCGGAGTCCATGGATATCAAAGTCTCTGCTGGATACTCTGAAGAGGGGGAGGTATTGGTCTGAAATGAAACCGAAGAGGAACAGCAAATTAGAATCAGATTGGAAGTAAAAATTGGAGTTCTAAAAAGTTTCTTTTAATTGACACTCAGATATGAACCCACGTCCTCTTGGTTACCAGGCCTTGACCATTACACCACCAAGTTAGATTAAACAGAATACATACTAAACACAAACACCTCCGAGATTGATTTTTTGTTTTACCAGGGCGGATTTCATCCTAAACAGATAATGTTCGTTTTCGATTTCTGTGGACGATATCCTGTCTTCCTTCTCTCTGCGATTTCGGGACGATAAGACCTTAGCAGTTACAGATCCCTCTATCAAACCTCTCATTAAAAAAAGGATTGAACAAACAAAGTAGGTATACCTTCCACAACTTCTATTGTAAAAGAACAATCCTTTTTACTCCGGAGCGCTTTCAAAAGCTATTAACATTCCATTTCAAACACCAATTATGGCAGGTTTGAGAAGTTAGAAATTCGAAGGCAAAAAACACTCGAGAATTTTTTTCATTTCATCCTTAATTATAAAAAAGAAGTAGAAGGAAGGAAAAAATAGAAAAAGTATGAAAAGGAATAAAGCAAACTTAGTAAACACTTCAGAAGTTTTTTGAGCAAGACAAAAAAGGGAAAACTTAAAATTGAATTTCATGTTTGCGTCGAATAATCTGCACTCTTCTCAAGTTTTAAATATTTTTTTTTTAACTTCTTACAGGGTGTTTCATAGAAGTTTAAAATAAAATACAATACAATACATGAAAATATAAAAATATCTTCCTTTCAAATATAAATTTTAAAAGACAATAATTGAGATTCGACATTCAACTAAAGAAAGTTTGGTGAGCTTTCGGGAATACTCAGATTCCCATCATCAGACCAAGATAAACAAGGAGAGGAAAGACAGAGGGGGAGAGAGAGTGGGAGGGAGAAGAAGGAGGGAGAGAGAGAGAGAAAGACACACACAGAGGGAGGGGAAGAGAGGGTAGAGGGGAAAAAGGAAAGATAGGTAGAAAAGGAAAAGAAGAAAAGGGAGAGGGAGGGAAGAGAAAAGAGAGGATGGAAGAGGGAGAAAAAGAGGCAGGAGAGAAAAAAGGAGTGTGGGAGGGAGAAGAAGGGGGAGAGAGAGAAAGACACACACAGAGGGAGGGGAAGAGAGGGTAGAGGGAAAAAGGAAAAATAGGTAAAAAAGGAAAAGAAGAAAAGGGAGAGGGAGGGAAGAGAAAAGAGAGGATGGAAGAGGGAGAAAAAGAGGCAGGAGAGAAAAAAGGAGTGGGAGAGAGATGGAGGGTGAAGAGGGGTGGAAGAGGAAGGAAAAGAGGGGGAAGATAGGAGAGGAAGAAAGAGAAGGGGGAAAAAAAAGAGGGAGAGGAGAGAGAGATTGGGGTACTTCCCTAAACCCTCTCTCCGTCTAAAACTCTAAACATTAATTGCAAAGAGAAAAGAGAGAGAGAGAGAGAGAAGGGAAGGCGAGGGGAGGATTCTTTCCTTCAGCTTGTGTGGAGGAAAAAAATGAGAAAGAAGGATTTGCAGACAGGAGTGAAAGAGAAAGGAGAAAGAAGAGAAGAAGGAAAAAAATCTGGTGTGAACATCACACGACTTTCCTTATCCTATTTAATGGTGCTCATTTGGGTGTTCTGTTGTAACATTTACAATATCTCTAACCGTTTAGTCGATATAGCTGAAAACCGCCAAAAAGCGGTCCACAAGGCTGATGTGTTCCGAAAACCCCTAAGCCTATAACACCTGAGAACACCGAAGGCTGTCATTTTCTGAGCTCCCAAAAGGCTGATATTTTCTGAGAACCCTTAAGCCTATAACATCTGAGAACCCCGAAGGCTGAGATTTTCCGAGAACCTATGCCTATAACATCTGAGAACCACCACAAGGCTGATATTTTCTAAGAACCTCCACAAGGCTGATATTTTCTGAGAATCCTCACAAGGCTGATGTCCTGATGGGATAATGTTCGTTCTCGGAACGGCTGGCTTTCTCCTATTCTGTCTTCCTTCTCTCTTCGATTTCGGGACTATAAGACCGTAGCAGTTACAGTTCCCTCTGTCAAACCTCTTAAAAAAAAAAAAAACAATCAAATTGTTCTTGAAGCCACGTGGTATGGTGGTATTTGACTGGTATTCTTCTTTTTCATATTTTTCTTCTTCTTCTTCTTCTTCTTCTTCCCCTCTTTCTCCTCATATTTTGTCTACTTCCTTCTGTTTCCAAATTCTTTGTTCTATTTTGCGTCGTCTTCTTCTTCTTCTTCTTCTTCTTCTTCTTCTTCTTCTTCTTCTTCTTCTTCTTCTTCTTCTTCTTCTTCTTTTTCTTCCTCCTCTTTTTCTTCTTCTTTTTCGTCTACTTCTTCTTTCTCCTCCTCCTCCTCCTTCTTCTTCCTTTCCCATCGTCTTTTCCAAACTCCGGTCATAGCAGAGTCCTCGCATTCAAAAATAGAGCACGTATTTCATTACGAAGGGACATGGACGAGAGAGAGAGAGAAAAAAAGCGGATTTTTCCCTCTTTTTTCCGCGAACATAGGGTAATTGCACCCTATGTCAGTATTAGGGTAAAGTATCGTAGATACCTATCTACTTTTTTCATCGTTTTTTCTCTTTCTCTTCTTCTCTCTCTCTCTGCCTCTCTCTCCTTCCCTCTACCACGCTCTCTCCATCTATCCATCCCTCAATTTCCTGTAATCTGAGAGACGGCCTTCTTCCAGAGACGGCGTGTGGATTCGGATTCGTCATCACTGAAAAGTCAAACAAAACAAGAAAATATGAATTGGAGCTTCACAAATCACAAAGTTACTGAGCTTTTTGATATCGAGCTTCAAAGAGTTACTGAATCTTCAAGAGATCATTAAAATAAGAGATAAGAGAAGGAAAGATAGGAAAAAGCTAGCCGTTCCGCGAACAAACCTTATCTGTTTAGGATAAATTCCACCCCAGGCGGGAAGTGCGACCTATATAACGCTTACTAGGCAGACGCACTACCCTTCTACCTTTCAAGCTAACTAGGCTGCAAAGAGTTACTGAATCTTCAAGAGATCATTAAAATAAGAGATAAGAGAAGGAAAGATAGGAAAAAGCTAGCCGTTCCGCGAACAAACATCTGTTTAGGATAAATTTCACCCCAGGCGGGAACTGCGACATAGGGCTTACTAGGCACTACCCTTCTACCTTTCAAGCTAACTAGGCTGGCTCGATTTTTATTATTTATTTTTTAAGTTTTACATTGGGCAGAATGAGCGAATGAAAAACTCAGTACGCTATTAGTTGAGTCGTAAATCACAATTACATCGTCCAATGACAGATCACAAATCTCGGGGGTTGTTTTTCCCGATATGTAATACAACACTCGTACCAATGATCATATCAAGAGTCATTTTTATTTGTCATACCGGGTGTTTCATCAAATACAAAGTACCTACAAAAACTCATATTTAAGCACCAATGTAGGTATTTATTTTTCCCATGTTTACATTTTTATTGGGTAATG
Source organism: Diaphorina citri (assembly GCF_000475195.1). NCBI lineage: Eukaryota > Metazoa > Arthropoda > Insecta > Hemiptera > Psyllidae > Diaphorina > Diaphorina citri. Next base: position 16,241 of record NW_007380347.1, on the reverse strand, counting down.
AGTTAACACATATTTTCTACACATCTACACATACACAATTACACACATTACAAACATTATAAATACACACACATATATTATAGGTAGGTAATCGTATACCAATACATAATAAGTAGATATTAAAAAGAAAATACAGTGTTGGTTATCTTTGAATTTGAAATGATTGTCTATTATTATTCCAAGATATTTGAAAGATGTAACGCGTTTAAGTTTTATGCAGTTACATTGTTGTGTTGTGTTAGTGGATTGTGAATTGCAAGTGTGTATTTGGAGATCTGACCTTTTTCTGTAAGTGTGACTGTCATGTATGATGTTTTTGATGCATTGATGTGTAAGTGTAGTGTTTTAAACCACTTGTATACATTATTTAAATCTGTATTTGCAACAGTGTGAAGGTCATCCCAATTGCTCCCTGTATAGACTAACAATGTATCATTGACATTCTACGTCAATGACTAGACTAACATTCTACGTCAGTGTCGAAGTTTGTGCTTTCAACTTTCAAGGCTGTGGAGCTTTTAAATTTTAAACTTTCGAATTGACTGTAGATCGTATATCTATTTATGTATGGTGTTGTAAAATTGTAAAACTTGGGAAAGGACAGGGCCGTATCCAGGATTTTGTCGAGGGGGGGCCGAGGGTTCAAATAGGGATGTACCAGGGGTGGATGCTCCAAATTTTCGGAGTCTGGCCAGTACAGGAGAAAAATGAGGCCCGAGGGGAGGGGGTGTTGGTTATGAAAACGGCAACAACAACAAAATCCCATTCAAATTGGGAAAAGATTGAGAGATACTCTCATCTCTCAGTTATTCATTTAATGTTTTAGTAACCGCCCTGCTGCCTCTCGGATAGAAATAAAGATATACAAAATTCACCCTCATGGTGCATACTTTTTAAGCCACCCAATATGAACAGTAAATTTATTATTACATAGCAATAATATCTGTGAAGTTTGTTATTTCAGTCCAATTTATGCGAGAGGGGGAAATCCTTTCGTCCCCTTTTACCCTAACTTGTGTGGAAATCGGATATGATACGTCTTAAAGAGCTCATATTACCCTAATACATATTTATGAAGCTCGCATTCCCCTATTTTTCTCCCCATATTTTTGCCCTAAATCGCCTAAACAGTAAATTTATTATTACATAGCAATAATATCTGTGAAGTTTGTTATTTCAGTCCAATTTATGCGAGAGGGGGAAATCCTTTCGTCTCCTTTTACCCTAACTTGTGTGGAAATCGGATATGATACGTCTTAAAGAACTCATATTACCCTAATACATATTTATGAAGCTCGCATTCCCCTATTTTTCTCCCCATATTTTTGCCCTAAATCGCTTAAATCTTCTTCTTCGCCTTTTCCCGTGGTCAGACGGGGTCGGTGTTTTTCGTCAGCCTCTCAATCAGCCCTAACTAGGGTGATTGCTTTGGGCTGACATTTGGTTTTGGCTATAGAAAATTGACGAGTGGATGGCGTGGATGCCCTTCGCACTGAACCATTGCTATTTCTGTAGCGAGGGATGCTAGCGAAGGAGCAAGGAGCAACGAGCCTAAATGCTACCATATTACCCTGATATTTATGAAGCTGTCGGACCTTCTTTTCCAATTTTTTACTCCAGATCGGCTTATTTAAGCCAAAGAAATATATTTTTTTTTACATTTATTTACGGGAATTCGGACCGGCTGGCTTTCTCCTGTCACAAAACTGATGAGACAAAGAAAGATCGCTGGTCAAATTAGGGCAAAAAGGTCTGAGGCGCTATTAAAAGGACATTTAACTTACAAGTCTTACAACACACATATGCTGGGGGGGAGGGCGCCGCAGATTGGACTCTCAAAAGTGTGCCGCAGATTGGACTCTTGAAAAGTGTGCCGCGATGGCAACAACTTTGAGAAGCACTGATCGTTAACGCAGACACTACTAAACCCCACACAACTCTACATAACAGTTATAAATCTCACTCTGAGGATTCAGGTGACAAAGGGATTTTTTTTCTGGTAGTTCAGTGAACTGTACCGTTGATCTAACTCGGAAAAAGGGCCCCGGAGGGCCGAAAATGTAAACTAAAACCCCAACACGTAAGAACAGCGCACAGACAAGTACCTACCTACATACTACCAAATCCGAAATTCCATGCTTCAGCCGGGATTGATCCCATTTTATCCTGAATGGCTGCTGGCTTTCTCCTATCCTGTCTTCCTTCTCTCTTCGCTTTCGGGACGAAAAGACCTTAGCAGTTACAATTCCTTCTTTCAAAACCTCTTTAATAATAATAAAAAAAATCTCCTATTTTAAACCGTGAAAAACGAACCTATATTTGGTCCACCTACCTTGGTCACACTCTTGGAGCTGGCTCCCCCCGGAGGCGGGGTGGCCAAAGACTCAGGGCTGGTCACACATAGGGTAGGCACATCCGACATAGACATGGTTGCGTCCAATTTAAACCGTGAAAAACGAACCTATATTTGGTCCACCTACCTTGGTCACACTCTTGGAGCTGGCTCCCCCCGGAGGCGGGGTGGCCAAGGACTCAGGGCTGGTCACACATAGGGTAGGCACATCCGACATAGACATGGTCGCGTCCAGGGCCGGCAACAGGGGGCGGAGATAGGGGGCCTCTAAGGACGGCTCTAGTGATGGCGGGAGGGGGGCGCCTGTAATCTGAGAGACGGCCTTCTTCCAGAGACGGCGTGTGGATTCGGATTCGTCATCACTGAAAAGTCAAACAAAACAAGAAAATATATGAATTGGAGCTTCACAAATCACAAAGTTACTGAGCTTTTTGATATCGAGCTTCAAAGAGTTACTGAATCTTCAAGAGATCATTAAAATAAGAGATAAGAGAAGGAAAAATAGGAAAAAGCTAGCCGTTCCGCGAACAAACCTTATCTGTTTAGGATAAATTTCACCCCAGGCGGGAGCTGCGACCTAGGGCTTACTAGGCAGACGCACTACCCTTCTACCTTTCAAGCTAACTAGGGTAGCTCGATTTTTATTACTTTCCTTATCCTATAGGAAGGAAAGTAATGTAATCGGGTCAAAATTATTTAAGTTTTACATTGGGCAGAATGAGCGAATGACAAACTCAGTACCTACGCTATTAGTTGAGTCGTAAATCACAATTACATCGTCCAATGACAGATCACAAATCTCGGGGGTTGTTTTTCCCCATATGTAATACAACGCTTGTACCAATGATCATATCAAGAGTCATTTTTATTTGTCATACCGGGTGTTTCATCAAATACAAAGTACCTACATAAACTCATATTTAAGCACCAATGTAGGTATTTATTTTTCCCATGTTTACATTTTTATTGGGTAATGAGTTAACACATATTTTCTACACATACACAATTACACACATTACAAACATTAAAAATACACACACATATATTATATAGGTAGGTAATCGTATACCAATACATAATAAGTAGATATTAAAAAGAAAATACAGTGTTGGTTATGAAAACGGCAACAACAACAAAATCCCATTCAAATTGGGAAAAGATTGAGAGATACTCTCATCTCTCAGTTATTCATTTAATGTTTTAGTAACCGCCCTGCTGCCTCTCGGATAGAAATAAAGATATACAAAATTCACCCTCATGGTGCATACTTTTTAAGCCACCCAATATGAACAATAAATTTATTATTACATAACAATAATATCTGTGAAGTTTGTTATTTCAGTCCAATTTATGCGAGAGGGGAAAATCCTTTCGTCTCCTTTTACCCTAACTTGTGTGGAAATCGGATATGATACGTCTTAAAGAACTCATATTACCCTAATACATATTTATGAAGCTCCCATTCCCCTATTTTTCTCCCCATATTTTTGCCCTAAATCGCCTAAATCTTCCTCTTCGCCTTTTCCCGTGGTCAGACGGGGTCGGCGTTTTTCGTCAGCCTCTCAATCAGCCCTAGCTATGCTTTGGGCTGACATTTGCAGAAAATTTACGATTGGATGGCGTGGATGCTCTTCGCACTCAACCATTGCTGTTTCTTTAGCGAGGGACGCTAGCGAAGGAGCAAGGAGCAACGAGCCTAAATGCTACCATATTACCCTGATATTTATGAAGCTATCAGACCTTTTTTTCCAATTTTTTACTCCAGATCGGCTTAATTTAAGCCAATAGATTTTTTTTTTTACATTTATTTACGGGAATTCCCATTGTACAAAAGGTAAATACAACAATAAAGAAATAATAATAATAAATTATAATAATGATAGTATTATAATAAATATGCAATGCATGCCCTACCAGTTATCGATGGCTCACTGAAATTAACGGATGGGTGTTCAAATGGCCGTCTGGACAATCGCGTACTTCGCGCTTTTCCCAGCCTCAGGCTAATGTCAATTTGAGGAGACGGGCAGGCGCACCAAATGTAGGTTACCCCCGTCTCTAGTGACTAGAACCCCACCCCATCTCTAGTGACGGTAAATCTCTATGAAACTTCACAGAACTTTCACAAAATCCCTGCTAGTATGAAGCTTGACAAATTTGTCGATGATAAACGAATTAGGATTTCAATGAACGGGAATACAGCTGCTGGTAGTGCTGGTCTACGTCCCGAGGGACGGACCGAAATTCAATTTCACATTTTCCACTGCGAAACGTTTGAATGTTCTTTTTTTTACTATATAGGTAGCTATCTACTATATAGTCATGATAGTCAAACACGAGAAAATGGAGTACCTACCCAATTTCAGTTTCAGCTTTTAGATGGAGAGTAGATACTAGGTATACATAATTATGTACATGTGTAGGTACTTACTATGTACCATCGTACCTATTACCTATCCTATCCCATAACCCACAGTCAGCAAATTGTTATAGCTAATACCTACATAATGGTATGGGAAAATGGTTAAGAACATACTCATAAAGGATGAAAAAATATGAATTTATGTATGTACCTACGTAGTACGTACATAACTTTCAATCTAAAAAAATGCTGGAAACCTTGATCAGCACCTTACAAAGTCTTTGATATGTAAATCGGTCTACGACTACACTACAATATGCAGACAAAACGATATTAAGGAAGCAATCCGCCAGTCCTAAGATTAAACCGAGAAGCAATGTAAAACTTACACACATAATGAGCTCTTGAAAATATAAAAAAAGGTGATCAAGGTGCATAGAAAAGAACAACTAGTTACCTAGTTATCTCCATAGAAAAGGATACAACAAGAATACATATGTAACAAACATAAGCAATGAAAATGCATTTCATTTTCATTACTTACCTGTTGCTCAGGAGAGAGAGAGAGAGAGAGAGAGAGAGGGAGTGAGAGCTACAAAAAGACAAATAGAAAGAGATATAGAGAGGGGATGAAGAGAAACACAAAGGGAGATAAAGGCAGAGAGAACAGGCGTGAAAAAGAGAGGAGAAGAGGAAGAAATAGAGGACGAAAAAGGAAAAGCGAAAGACAGGGAGGGAGGGAGAGAAACGAAAGAGTACAAAGAAAAAGAGAAAAACTCAGGTAGGAGGGAAGCAAGAGATAATAGAATAGGTATTCAGAGGAGAAGAGAATAGAAAAGGTACTGAGAGGAGAGGAAGAAAGAATAGAAGAAGAGAAGGTATTCAGAGAGGAAGAGAAAGTACTCCAGTACAAAGAAAAAGAGAAAAACTCAGGTAGGAGGGAAGCAAGAGATAATAGAATAGGTATTCAGAGGAGAAGAGAATAGAAAAGGTATTGAGAGGAGAGGAAGAAAGAATAGAAGAAGAGAAGGTATTCAGAGAGGAAGAGAAAGTACTCACTGAAATTTAGCTTCACATCAAAGTTTCGTCTCTTTCAATTTCATCAATATTTTGTTTCCAAACTTTAGCACACACTTATCGAGAAATTGTTCAGGTTTGTATAGGTACCCACTACCTGCCTAATAAGAGGCACCTATTAATTCCGTACCTCATATGTACGAAATTATAATATGTAAGTACCTACATACCTATAAATTCAGCTGATTAATAATAAAACCAAGGTAATATCCACACAATGATAGTGTTTTTTTTTAATCTCAGTTGGGAATCAAATCACGGACCTTCTAAATGGCCAGAAAATTGGACTAATGCCCGAGTCAATACAGTGGGAAACATTCAAGATGCAACAATAGACATCATCAACAAGAGAAAAATACTAGAAAACACACACACACAAATGGAAGAACAACACACAAACCATTAGGGCAAGAACAACAAGAATAGAACAAACAGAAATATACAACAAGAAGTACACGAACAATGATAAATAATAACCTAATAACAACCATATTACCCGCACCAATCAAAACATAATGCCCGAGTCAATACAGTGGGAAACATTCAAGATGCAACAATAGACATCATCAACAAGAGAAAAATACTAGAAAACACACACACAAATGGAAGAACAACACACAAACCATTAGGGCAAGAACAACAAGAATAGAACAAACATAGAAACATACAACAAGAACAATGGTAAATAATAACCTAATAACAACCATACTACCCGCACCAATCAAAACGAATAACTCAAACAATAACACCGTTTGTTTATTTTCGCGTTAAAAGTGAACGGCAAAGCAATCAATTTGTTTCCGAAACATTTAAAAACAACACCCGGTTCCCCCATAGCCCATATTCAATCTTCGTCGAAATAATGGAGAGCCAAACAGAAGGCAAATTGCCAACCAATGCCAAACTCAAAATTATTAATAGCAATAGTAGTAGTAATAATAATAAATTTCACCGTTTGTTTATTTTCGCGTTAAAAGTGAACGGCAAAGCAATCAATTTGTTTCCGAAACATTTAAAAACAACACCCGGTTCCCCCACATTCAATCTTCGTCGAAATAACGGAGAGCCAAACCGAAGGCAAATTGCCAACCAATGCCAAACTCAAAATTATTAATAGCAATAGTAGTAATGATAATAATAATAATAATAATAATAAATTTGGTTATGGGAAGAAAACAGAGGTACAAAAATGATTGATTTTTCCAATATTTTTCCATATTTCCCCGTCCGCGCCCCCCTATTTCGCTCCGCGCTCTTGTTAGTAGTTTGAGTCGTTAGAATTTTACTGATATCCAAATGGGTTCTCCCATTTTCAGAACATTTGGTTATGGGAAGAAAACAGAGGTACAAAAATGATTGATTTTTCCAATATTTTTCCATATTTCCCCGTCCGCGCCCCCCTATTTCCCTCCGCGCTCTTGTTAGTAGTTTGAGTCGTTAGAATTTTACTGATATCCAAATGGGTTCTCCCATTTTCAGAATATGCACAGAATAGAATTTTTACTGTGTTTTTCGAGCAATAAAATGCACTCGTAAAAATGGAAATGTTCGAAATGATATCACAGTTTATGGGCAGCCCGGAGACAAAATGGGTGAAGAATTGCTTACATCAGCAGCTATGAATTTGACATTAATGAAATTCGTTCGGAATTAAACTGGGGAAAGCCAGCCTGGTAAGCGCGAGGTTGGCGGTCCGATTATCAGATAAGGTTCGTTCTCGGAACGGTTGACTTTCTAATATCCTTCGCTTTCGGGACGATAAGACCTCAGGAGTTACAGTTTCCTCTATCAAACCTCTTTAAAATCTCGATGTTCTCAACAAAGAATTTATTCCGATCTTGCTCTATTCATATTTTCGGGTTTAAAAACTTCAATTTCAAAACTTGTTCGTCTTCTCAAGACGTCATATCCTGAATCTAAGTTTGAGTTACAGTTTCCTCTATCAAACCTCTTTAAAATCTCGATGTTCTCAACAAAGAATTTATTCCGATCTTGCTCTATTCATATTTTCGGCTTTGAAAACTTCAATTTCAAAACTTATTCGTCTTCTCAAGACGTCATATCCTGAATCTAAGTTTAAATTACTGCGAGAGAAACGTGCCTTGATTGTGAATTATCATTTGATGAGGGGGCTTTCACATGGGCCTATAAATCCTTATAATGTAATTATGTCTAATACACGTGAATGCAAAAAAAATTGGTACAATTTTCATTTCCATTCTTTTACAGGCAGCCTAGTTAGCTTGGTTCGTATTAGCGCGTTTGGCTTGTAAAATTTAAGCGCTAGATCGCGGGTCGATTCTCGCCCAGGGTGGATTTCTTCCTAAACAGATAAGTTTCGTTCTCGGCTTTAAAAAATACTTCTGAACTTTTTTTAGTACCAGTTAAAAGCTCATGTTGTTGTCTTTAAGATAATGTCTTTGGTTTTCCATTTGACTCTATTTTCAATGGAAATATTGGTGATATTGAAAACCTTAGCGAGAGAAACGTGCCTTGATTGTGAATTATCATTTGATGAGGGGGCTTTCACATGGGCCTATAAATCCTTATAATGTAATTATGTCTTATACACGTGAATGCAAAAAAATTGGTACAATTTTCATTTCCATTCTTTTACAGGCAGCCTAGTTAGCTTGGTTTGTATTAGCGCGTTTGGCTTGTAAAATGTAAGCGCTAGATCGCGGGTCGATTCCCGCCCAGGGTGGATTTCTTCCTAAACAGATAAGTTTCGTTCTCGGCTTTAAAAAATACTTCTGAACTTTTTTTAGTATCAGTTAAAAGCTCATGATGTTGTTGTCTTCAAGATATTGTCTTTGGTTTTCCATTTGACTCTATTTTCAATGGAAATATTGGTGATATTGAAAACCTTCCATAGTCAAACTCTCCCCAATTGTTTGTACTCAAGTGTATAATAACTCGTATGTCAAATATTATACGTCAATGAGCTCTTGAAAATATAAAAAAGGTGATCAAGGTGCATAGAAAAGAACAACTAGTTACCTAGTTATCTCCATAGAAAAGGATACAGCAAGAATACATATGTAACATAAGCAATGAAAATGCATTTCATTTTCATTACTTACTTGTTGCTCAGATTTGACTCTATTTTCAATGGAAATATTGGTGATATTGAAAACCTTCCATAGTCAAACTCTCCCCAATTGTTTGCACTCAAGTGTATAATAACTCGTATGTCAAATATTATACGTCAAAATGTTCAACATACGAATTCATTCATATATTGTCACCTCTCCACAATTGCCTAATATTCCAAAACACATACGCGAAACTTCAAATTACATTTATGTAGGATGCCCTAAATGAGGACGTGGCCGCTGATATTTTGCAAATATTGCACTAGGTATTTGATCAAAAGGTGTAATCTAGATCTAACTAGACAGATAAATATATTCTCGAAGGTCGTTTTTCACCTCCGTCGCCCACGGTGTCCGTTATTCAAGACTCGTCACCCTATCTCATAACAATAATTTTTGTCAAAGGCAAATCTCATTAAATACTCGTATGGTTATTCAAGACTCGTCACCCTATCTCATAACAATAATTTTAAACGTATTTTGAATGTAAAGCTGCATTATAACAGCTCGTTAATGTGATGTGTACCATGGTGCAAAATTTTCATACGCCAAGGCTTCGAACGAGGGTAGTTAAAAGCCGATCTGATGACCAATAAGAAAGTTATGAGATTTTCAAATGTTGAAAGTTTAAATGGTTCATCCGTTCTAAGACCACCTCCACTGGTTCTTCCAGCAAGTAGGTATATCCGAATGTGTCTTTTGAACCTATGTAAAATATATAAAGCGTATCTACGTAGGATAACGTACCATAACCTACGTAAAATATATAAAGTGTATCTACGTAGGATAACGTACCATGCTATCATGTATGCAAACATGCTACAAATTCGACTATGCACGTGATGAGATTCTAAATAGGGGCGTAATTCGTAGCAATATAAACCCAATGAGGTGTATTGTTCATACTGTTTGCCATTTGGGCTCTGCTGCTTGTATCTTTTTCACAATTGAGAACTTATTTTGAATGTAAAGCTGCATTATAACAGCTCGTTGTTGTGATGTGTAGTTGTGTACGTGTAGCACGGTGCAAACAAGCCGATCTGATGACCAATAAGGGAGACTTTGTTTAGACTGCTGGGGTAAAGGGACTTTTTAGTCTCATTCGAGCAGGATAAACAAGGTATATTCTATTCTATTCTATTTTGAAGACAGTAACGTAAGCTTTTAATTGGTAACACAGTCTCGTAACCAGGTTGCGGGCTCGATTCCTGCTGGGCGGATTTTATCCTTAACAGAGAAGTTTCGTTCTCTCATAGGCTGGCTTTCTCCGATCCTGTGTTCCTTTCCTTCTCTCTCCACTTTCGGGATGATACGACCTCAGCAGTTAGAGTACACTCTATCCAAACTGCACAAAAAAAAAATGTAAACCGTCCCAAAATTTTTGCTGTCGAGTGTAGTACGAAATAAAGACTTGGATTCATTACTTAGTCGAATATTAGTAAGAACATTTTTCATGGCAAAATGTGAAATATCGAATTGCAATCCGAGCGAAAAACAAATGGACATAAATAGAACCCCTGATGCGACGGCAACAACACGACAAGACGCGAAAACTTATCAAAGGCCAGACCAAACCAATTTACGTGGATTTGTATTGAAAACGTGCACTGAGGAAAAAAATTGTGACAGGGTGCCACACGTTTAGGGTGGAAGAACTCTATTATTGGATTACTTCCCCGATTTAGGCTGTTGGAATGCTATATTATAGTGTCGAGCTTCCCGATATAGAGTTCAATATTAGAGTGCCGGAACCCTGTCACCTGATTAGGTTGCCGGAACCCTAGTTTTTTTCTCCGTGTGTATAGGTATCCGAATTGTCGTTCCGATTGTCCTGAAAGCCCGAAATCGAAGAGAGAGGGAAGACAGGATATAAAAAAGCCAGCCGTTCCGAGAACGAACCTCATCTGTATAGGATAAATTCCGCCCCGGGCAGGAATCAAACCCACCGCCTAGCGCTTACAAGGCAGACGCGCTACTTTCCAAGCTAACTAGGCTGGCTCAAGTTAAAATTAATGTAAATTCAATAAACCTTCTGTTTAAAGGCAAAAGAATTTCGTACCAAGCCCAGTTTAGCACTTTATATCTGGACTTAGACCGATAAACATGGACCAATAGGGTCGCACTAATTTCAAACATATGGCCAATAACATGTTCCCGACATTACAAACTGCTAACAGACTATATATATCACAGTAACATAGTAATACATAGTTATGTATGTATATAACTATGTATATCACATGATGAGAGTGTACAAATTGATGTACTTGTACATTACAAACTATCTATCTACAGGCTGTTTAAAAAGTCTTTCCAAGGGCAGTATTTCTCAAGAACAGTTTTGAAAATCAAAAAAAAAAAATGGACCGATTGCAATAATGTAGGTACATATACTTTCTCATTAACTTGTAATGGTTCCCGGTACATATTGGTAATAGAAAGTAAAAACGTCTACCAAAGTACCTAGGTAGGTACTCAGTTTTAAAGACCTTTGAAATGATGTGTGATGTGTCACAAGTCACAAGTAGTGGGTTCTCATTTAAAATTGTGACCGGTTGCGGCCACAAGGGGAGGCCGGGGACGCAATTTCATGGCAAAAAAAATGATTTTCTTTCACAAACCTTTTCCCATTTCTAATGGGGTTGACATTTCGCCATCTTTAATAGATCAGTTGCGCTTACTTGGGTCATGTTTCAAAGTCATAGAGCAGAAAAAATGAGGACCAACGGAATTTTTCTTTTCCTTCTACGACTTTTAGATCCCGAGATAAATCGATTAAAAAAATGCTGGTAAATCGTGAACTTTGACGTCACGGCATACGCTCCCGTAGGCGATGACGTCACGTCAAATGTCCTGAGCAAAGCTCCCTTGCAGGCAACGCATTAATGTGTTTGTGCGCATACGTTTCTGCGCAGTTCTTGCTGCTCCTCCGCTAGCGCGCTTGCATACTGGCGCTACCTAGCGGACGAAAATAGCAACTGCGTTAAGTCTGACGTCACACATCTTCATTAGAACGGAAAATAAAAATTGAATTTTCGATCGTTTACAGTTATTTTTTCAGAGTTTTGACCTCAGATTTGGATTTTCCCCAACTTTTTACATAAGAATCGACCATTTATTCATAATTTTTACCCATTTGCAACTCCTCCATTAGAATACAGCAGGGATGCGTAACATGAGGGTCCAGAACCACAAGGAAATCACTAGCCAAAGTCAGACTAAAGTGTCTGTCTTTCATTTGTATTGTTGAAAATGCAAACGAACCTGGCTTTGGTTTTAACCATCAAAGAAAAGACTTTGTGAACACCCTGTATAATTATTTACCTTCTAATTCTATTCAGCCAAAGAAAAGACTTTGTAAACACCCTGTATAATTATTTACCACACAACACGATGAGTGTACAAACGAATGTACTACTCATACATTACTATAAACACCCGGGTATACAAATATGAAATGTGTTTATACTTTATCAATATTATTTTCCAATTAGATGTACATACCAACATCAGTTTTACTTATCATAGGAGAGGGAATCAGGTGGATTGCAAAAACACAGGGAACTTATTTTAATATTTATTTATTGCAGGGGCGCAGCTACAAGGGTAATTGGGGATGGATTCGGGCCCTCCACTATTTATTGCAGGGGGGGAGCTACAAGGGTGGTTGGGGATGAATTTGGACCCTGCTCGAGCAAACCTATCCAGTGGTGTAGTGGTTGGATATTTTCATTTAAAATCACACATGGCCTTGCTGCTTAGCGTGTAAATAAATGAAAATTTCATTTAAAATAACTTCAAAATTTAATGGAATTCTGATCTGCAGATTGGTGATTTGAGTCATAAAAGTCAGTGCAATCTACACCTACTACCGACTCGTTAATTTAGGACCGACATTTTGGTACCGTAACAATCGTTCATACGATTTGGTAACAAATAGGTAACTTTGATTTAAGATTTTTTTTTTTAAATTATAATAATAATAAAATAAAAACTTTTTTTTGTGTGTGTAAAATTGCATACAAAATTACTTTTACATGGGTAATGCCACCACTGATGGTACTCTGAGTCTGATCAGTCTATAGCCCTAACTGTCTCTGAGATTTTGGGAGTTCACCCATCTCCCCTAACTCCGTCCGGCATTGGTTATCTGTTTACATTGAATTGCCCCATGAGGGTCACATCAGAAATCAGAGTGCACTGGATGCTATAAGTTGCAATTCCATACAACACTTCCAGGTTACACAAAGCTGATATTGAAGACAGTTAGGGGCCGGGCAAATTCCGCACAGGAATTTCCGATTTTGTTAAGCTGCGCCGAGTAAGGACAATAAATGGACGGATGACCGTAAAAGATCACTGGATGCTAAAAGTCATAAGTTCAAAACCTAACATTGCACATATTTGCAACTGCATACAACACTTCCAGGTTACACAAGGCTGATAAATAATGTGATAATCCAAGGGGCCAAATTTCAAGGAATTTCCAATTTTGATGTTAAGCTGCGCTGAGTAAGGACAATGAATCGATGGGTGACCGCAGAAAAGCAAGGGATGGGCTAGCTACGTATATGATAAATGAATGCAATTTGTAATTACAAAGTGACGTTTAAAACCCTAGAAAACGAACCAGGAAGGTATACATACATAATCTCAAGTGGTCCGCGAGATTTTTGGTTTATCAATAGTGGTCCGCCAATTCTAAAAGGTTAAGAACCCCTGTGATAAATGAATGCAATTTGTAATTACAAAGTGACGTTTAAAACCCTAGAAAACGAACCAGGTAGGAATCAGTTTTTAGAATTTGGCCTTCAGAGTTCGATATTTCAAGATTTTCAATTTCAAGCCCATAGCCTCAGCGGAAACCACAAAAGCTGAAATCTGGGCCAACACAAGTCTCGAACAGCGTTAATGGATTTGCCAGCAAATGTGCCAAGTCTTGTTACCTTACTTATTAACCAGTATGGATTTATGCAGTTTACATCGTTAATGTGCAGTAGGCGGCAGACAGAGCAGGCACGCATGAGATTTTTATTTATGTATTTATTTCTACATAATATAAATTACATAGGTAAGCACATTTTTTACATAAGAAAGTATAAATTACATGCATAAAAGTTCCCTAAATCCAGTCCATTCATATAGATAAGGAAAGAGTTCCACGCTCGAAGAGGTATCACATTCATACACTATGTAGCGATGTAGCCATCTCCTTGGCCTACGAGGTTTCACCATGTATTTATTTCTACATAATATAAATTACATAGGTAAGCACATTTTTTACATAAGAAAGTATAAATTACATGCATAAAAGTTCCCTATATCCAGTCCATTCATATAGATAAGGAAAGAGTTCCACGCTCGAAGAGGTACCACATTCATACACTATGTAGCCATCTCCTTGGCCTACGAGGTTTCACTTTAGGTTTCCACACCAGAGCTCTCGGGTTCGATTCCCTACCGGGTCCTAAACAATTAAGGTTCGTCCTTGGAACGGCTGGCCTATCCTCTCCTCCTTCTCTCTTCAATTTCGGGACGATAAGACCCCAGCAGTTATAGTTCCCTCTATCAACCCTCTTAAAAAGTGCGGATAGAGGGAACTGCAACTGCCGAGGTCTTATCGTCCCGAAAACGAAGAGAGAAGAAAGACAGGATAGGAGAAAGCCAGCCGTTCCGAGAACGAACCTTATCTGTATAGGATAAAATACGCCCCGGGCAGGAATCTAACCCATAAAGTCTTGCTGATGTAAACTTACCGAACTGAAATGAGATACGAGAGCGGAAAACTTAAGTTAACTCTGGAGAAAAATAAACTAAGTAGTAACACCTATGTACTTACATAGGTACCTACCTACCTACTTACTTCAGTATGTAGCATTCATTGTATGCTGCATACAAGCATACATAGGGACTTAACACACTGGTAGGTATGAGACTATGAGGTAAATAGGGAGGTACCTACCTCGATATGGTGGTTTTCTCTTCCAACTTTCATATTGCCACATACGTAAGTAGTACCTACATATTATTATGATGTACGTATGTATATGTACCTGCCTAAAGTATGGTATACCAAGATAATATCTAACAGTTCTAGTTTAGGTAGGTATAGAGAGGGAATGGGTGAGAGAGAGAAAGAGGGGAAGAAAAGAGGGAGTGAGTAAGAGAGAGAGAGAGAGAGAGAGAGAAAGAAAGAAATTGAAGAAAAGGAAGGAAAGAGATAAAAAAGTAATATTTTATGGTAGAGCGAGAGAGATAGAGAGGGGGAGGGAGAGAGAGAGAAATATGGTTAAAGAAAGAGAAGAAGAGGAAGGAAAGAGAAAAAAGAAAGTAATATTATAAGGTATGAAAGTAATATTATAAATAATAATAAGAAAGTAATATTATAAATAATCCATTGTTTTAGAATGCTATTGCCCCTGGTTTAAAGAGCTAACAAGCTAAAGCCTACTAGTCTTTTGAGACTTGCATGTTGCACAGCTAGATCAATCTAACATGATTAACTACCTAAGAACCTATGGACAAACTAAGCTAAAAAGAATACAAATTAATACTGATTCTAAGACTTAATAGTAAGGGTATATTTAATATGAATCAAAGATACAAAAGTACAAGTTACTTACAGAGGTAAAACTATGGGTTTACAACTTTATAACAGTATAACTTTTACATACTCATGATATCTTAATTCCTGAAACACCAGTTAGAAGTTAGGAGACACCAATACCTATTAAATTTGGGATCAACTTGTTACAAACAAAAACTGTTGAATTGAGCCATTAGTCAGGATTTCCTGTAGGAAATCTGTAGGGGATTACACCTACAACTTTGTTGTAGTTAGTACATGGTTTGGAGATAAACTTTTACACACAAAATGGGAAAAAGAAAAGCTTTTAAAAACTTTCTTGAAAAAGCTCTCAAATCAGATCAGGAAAAATCTACGAATGATTGCAAGGTGCGTGAAGTTAGCACCACAACTTTTGCTGCGAATTTGTACCAAAGCCCATCATTTAGTACCAAAAAAAAAAAAAAAAAAATGGTGACAGGATGCAGGGATGCCACAAGTTTAGGTTGGAAGAACTCTTCTATTGGGTTCCTTCCCTGATTTAGGCTTTTGGAATGCTATATTATAGTGTCGAGCTTCCCGATATAGAGTTCAATATTAGAGTGCCGGAGCCCAGTCACCCGATTGGGCTGCCGGAACCCTAGTTTTTTTCTCAGTGTGGGATGTCTAATAATAGGTAAACCAAACCGATAAAAACAACCAAGTTCAATTCTATTCCTACTGCATATCTTAATATATAAAATTAGAGAACCTTTTGAATATTCCTTAAAAACGTGGAAAATATATATA
>NW_007380346.1:6906-25832 GCF_000475195.1 Diaphorina citri | reverse complement strand
TAATAGTAGTAGCCTACTGCTGGAGTAAAGGGACTTTTCAGTCCTATGCGAGCAGTATAAATGAGCACTATTATTATTATTATTATCCTGGGTCGGAATCGAACCTTCGACCTACTCTCCAAGCTAACTATTCACTCTCCTCGGTCCCAATTAGTCGAAATAATCGAGGTTCTACTGAACTCTCACACTTGTTTGAAAACTCGGTAACTTTGTAAAGATCCATATTCTGCCAGTCTAGTTTGGAAGAAAGTGCCTGCCTTGTCAGCGCTAGGTCGTGGGTTCGATGCCCGCCTGATGCGAACTTTATCCCAAGCAGATAAGGTTCGTTTTAGGAACGGCTGGCTTTCTCCTATATCCTGTCTTCCTTCTCTCTTCGATTTCGGGACGATAAGACCTTGGTTGGCAGTTGCATAGTACACCAAAGAAATCTATGCACATAAAAATAAAACAACAGGTAGGTAGTTCTCCTATATCCTGTCTTCCTTCTCTCTTCGATTTCGGGACGATAAGACCTTGGTTGGCAGTTGCATAGTACACCAAAGAAATCTATACACTTAAAAATAAAACAACAGAGGCGAGGAAGTGAAAGCCAGAGAGGAACAGCACAAGCTACTCCTGTTTGTACATCACAAATGTAAGCCCTTAATCATTCATGTTATTTTCACACAATAATGTAGGTGCAAATTTCATCAAATCATAAAGAGGGAGAGAGAGAGAGGGAGGAATAGAGAGAGGGAGAGGGAGGGAGGGATAGAGAGAGAGGGAGAGAGAGCGAGGATGATGAGCTGAGTGACTGGGGCTTCGACCCTGCCAGCACCATGTCCACGTGAGCTCACGTGACGTGATAGTAGTGTGGCTGTCCTGAACGAAAAGGGCGAGGGAAGCCAAAGAAAGTGTGGAAAGATTGTGTGAATCAAGACTTGAATAAGAAAAATCTAACAGGGTATGAGGTATGAGGTACACAATAAGGCTGCCTGGAAGAGACTGACAAGAAACGCCGACCCTATATACCTAAGCTACTTTTAGAGATTCTCTACCATTGCACGTGTGACATGTTTGGCAACAATGCCTATTTTTTTGCTGTCACATTGATCTGGACACACTATAATTACGAGTATGTCTAGTCTACAGGTCTAACTACAGCAATTTAAATTAAAGAAAATAATCTAATTGACTAGCCTAGACCATGACTACTTTTTATCTCCCGTACTTTGCTTCGGTTTACTAATTCTTATTGTTTCCGCATCTGAATGCACTAACTTTTTACTTTCTTTTCGAGGGCGGATTTTATCCTGATGGGATAATGTTCGTTCTCGGAACGGCTGGCTTTCTGCTGTAATGTCTTCCTTCTCCCTTCGATTTCGAGACGATCAGACCCTAGCAGTTACAGTTCCCTCTATCAAACCTCTTAAAAAAAAGACCCTTATGAAGCATGAAGCAGAAAAGAACCATTCATAAGGGTAATTCGCCGCATGGATGGTTCTTTTCTGCTCAATGCTGTCAGCCTACTGTAGGGAAGACACGATAGATTAAATTTTATGTAAGGCACATTGCATATATACACAAATATTTTCAGGCGTTTTATTCGTTATCAGTTCTTCGCATACGCTACCTCTACCTCCAAACACTCCATTTTCTTAGCTTTCTACAGGGACCGTCTGCCTGTAATCGTTTTGTCAGAAGCTTTCAGCCGAAATCGCCTCGACCCGGTACATTCTCACCATGGATACTGCTTCAAGAACGCTCTGGCACTTATTCGGACAGTCTTTTCAGAGTAAGTATATAGTACCTACAGTGAACCTACACACTCTTAACTCTAGCTCACCCTCTTTTCCAGAACAACATACCGGTAAATTCTCTCCCCTCATGATGCATATTTGGAGCCCTCTCTGGGACTTCTTTGAACAGCCTTTTCCAGTAGGTAGGGATCTGTACTCTTTCTATGAACATCATAAAGGTTACATTCACTCCAGACTCTCCACTAATAATGGATTCAAGGACGCTCAGGGACATCCTCGGCCGGCCTTCGCGTATACTCTCTGAACATCATATACATCACAATATAAATACTCAAATGCCGAAAATAGAACGCGTACGTCGCCAAATTCCGACTGAAATAGTAGTTATCGTACAGGATACAATAGTGTTCCCACCCAAAATGAAGGAACCAATCAGATTGCAGGAAATCCTTACACTGTTGCAATTCAGGTAAAGGTCTATTTTTGATAACCTCTCTCTTCGGAAATCCTTACATTGTTGCAATTGAGGTAAAGGTCTATTTTTGATAAACTCTCTCTTCTAAAATGCAGAGGTAGCTTAAGTTCAGAGGTTGGATTCCAGAACAGGTAAGGTGGATATCGCCTTACCTGACTTTGTTTCACTGTCGGAGGAAGCATGCCTATTTTTTTGCTGTCACATTGATCTGGACACACTATAATTACGAGTATGTCTAGTCTACAGGTCTAACTACAGCAATTTAAATTAAAGAAAATAATCTAATTGACTAGCCTAGACCATGACTACTTTTTATCTCCCGTACTTTGCTTCGGTTTACTAATTCTTATTGTTTCCGCATCTGAATGCACTAACTTTTTACTTTCTTTTCGAGGGTTTTGACAGAGGGAACTGTAACTGCTATGGTCTTATCGTCCCGAAATCGAAGAGAAAAGGAAGACAGGATAGGAGAAAGCCAGCCGTTCCGAGGACGAACGTTATCCCATCAGGATAAAATCCGCCCCGGGCGAGAATCGAGCCCGCGACCCAGCGCTTACAAGGCAGACGTGCTACTAACCAACTAACTAGGCTGGCTGTTTCATCTCAATACCGAGTTGGTAAACCCCTGCACTAGTAAAAAAAAAACTTACCCTTTATCCTCAAACCGGGCAAAACTAACATTATTGTTGTACAGCTGCATACACCCGTCCAAACTAACATCATGGTAGTTACCGCCGGCCGGCCTCTCTTCTGGTTTAAGAGGAAAGAAACTGATCACAGTCAGGTTGTGGCCTCTCCGGGCCAACTCTAACAGGTAGGGCTTGACGTTCATGAAATGGCTGAGGCCGTGGTGAGGGAAGATGGCCAAAATGTTGACACTGTAGGCCGGGCCGATGAGACAGAGAAGGGGAAGGAGCCATGCGTAGGGTGATAGGAGCATTTTGGATTATCGGCCGACGCGATGGTCGCTTTAAACTGCTTCACTTGTGGAAAATTGAAATTATTTTTAAAAGGCACTTGGGGATTTTTCAAGTTATCACCTGAAAAGTTATCACCTTGCTAGGGATGGGCGATATTTATAAAAATATCGATATTCGGAAATATCGATATATATCGCCCATCCCTACACCTTGCAGTCCTGTGTTTACAGTTAGGCGGGTATCATGTCCGTCTCACAGACACGGTATATCTTAGGTATGTCCAAACACTGTTAAGATAAAAACTAGATATTGGTAAAAACTAAAAAAAAAGAAAGAAAAAAAAAAAAAAAAATATCTAAAGTTAGGTACCCATGTATGGGTATTTGGGAGAAAAGTTGAGTTCAAAAATGCCTAAAAACCTACAGGCCGGGGGGCACTTTTGCAAATTAGACAACAAAAAACCTACAGGTACCACCTACTCACCGAATTAGGTATTATATTTTACAGTACATTTCCGAAATATTTGTTCACGTACGGGAAAAACCGCCTGAAAAATTATCTATTTACAAAAAAAAAAGAATAATAATAATAAATCTCGAAAGGGAATCTAGCTAAAAATATTTAACGATAACGATATATTTTTAACACTCAAATCTCGTCCAACAAAAATTCGCGAACATTCCGCGCCGTTAGTCGAAGTCTACTAATCTAGAATCTACTGTCAACTGAGAAAATTCTATCACGATAAACACATTCATTCATATGTTTACCTAGGTACCTCCCTCCTACCTAGTTGAATACCGGCTTACCTAATCGACTTATCAGCATGCTTGATAAAGAAATTGGTACCTAGGTAGGTAGATTCCAGAATTTTTTTTATCACAAATAGTGAGCAACATCTGTTCGAAAAATCCGCGGCACAAATAAGACTTAGACAAAAAGAAGCAGAAAAGCCTCGTGTGAGTATTTTTATTCCGAGTGTTATGTGAGAAATAAGTCTGAGACAAAAAGAACCAGAAAAGCCTCGTGTGAGTATTTTTATTCCGAGTGTTATGTGAGGTATGTGACGAATCAGTTCACATGTTTTGGCATTCTCCGTTAGGCTAGCCACACACTATCAGGTAGACCTCATCAGGTGTCAGGTATACCTGACAGGTACACCTGATCAGGTCCGCCTGTCAAGTCTACCTGATACCTGATAGTGTGTGCTGATAAGGTAGACCTGACAGGCGAACGTTTTCAACCGTACCTGTCAGCTCTACCTGATAGTGTGTGTGCTCATCAGTTATCATATCAGGTAGACCTTACGGGCGGACCTGAACAGGTGTACCTACCTGTCAGTGTCAGTGAGTGGCTGGCCTTAGAAGCTGTGATCTGTGATGTTATCTAGGAGCTAGGATTTTTTCTTGACTTTCTAAGAAATTCGAGTGTTTCTTTTGTTCCGACTTGCCATTTCTTTGTGAGGTCCGTGTCGAGAGATGGACTGAAATAGATAATTACTTGTAAGCGCTAGGCCGCGGGTTCGATTCCCGCCCGGGGCGGATTTTATCCCGATGGGATAATGATCGTTCTCGGAACGGCTGGCTTTCTCCTATCCTGTCTTCCTTCTCTCTTCGATTTCGGGACGATAAGACCATAGCAGTGAGAGTTCCCTCTATAAAACCTCTATCAAACGGAGTTATGTCATTTTTTGATAGTAAAAGTACCTAAGGTACCCAAGTATCAGTTACCTACATTGGATATACACAATAATATATGATACCTAAGCAGGGCCGCATTTGGGGGCCTCCCCCTCAAGCCCAATTTTTCTCCTTTACTGTAGGCCAGGCTCCGAAAATTTGAAGCATCCACCCCCGCGGTACATCACTGTTTGGACTCTCCCCCCCCCCCCCCCCCCCCCCCCCTCCCTTGACAAAATCCTGGATACGGCCCTGTACCTATAAGTAGGTATATCTATCTACCTACATAGTAAGAGCGTACGGCTAAGTATAGTATTTCACGAATCACGATAAGTAAGTAGGGTAAATCCTATTGTTTTAGAGCGTCATCCTATTGTTTTAGAGTGACGATTTCCAACTAGCGGGCCCTGGGCCACATGTTGCCCACCAGACCATTTTTGAGGCCTAGGGCGCTTTTCGGATGTGCCTTACGGGATTTTCGCTCTTTTACTATGGGGTGGACTCCGGAAATGGAGCATCCATCCACCGCCCTCAAGAAAGTCCTGTGGATACGGGCCTCCTAACCTATGTACCTATGTGGCCCGCGAAATACCTGCCAACTCTGCCAAGGTAGCATGTGGCCCGAATACGCATGGAATTTGGAAACCCCTGTTTTAGAGCATCTTTAATCTCTTTGCATGGGGTATGCAATGCATACTATGCATGCACAATAAGCACTTTTAATCTTTGCCTTAAAGATATGTTCACACATAGTTGACAACCCGCCGATCGACGAGATGAATCTTTGTTATCGAGTTAGTGTGGACAGACAGTTCTGTCGACTATGTGTGGACACACCTTTAGACAGAATCAAAAGTCCCGTTTGAGCCCAAAATCTAGGTACTAAGACAAAAATTCATACATTGCCTTCTTAATAAAAATAAATAAATATAAAGTCCGGATAAATTATTCAAAGTCCAAACCTTGTACGCGGGTCTTAGCTCGATCCAGGAGAGTGGTCCTCTGGGCCGGATCAGTCCGGTAGGGAAAGTTAATGCCGGCTATCTTAACCGGATCATTGACCAGGATAAAACCGGCACTAAACAGGAGGGAGAGGGAGAGACAAGACTGGATGAGGAGGAGCAGCTGGAACGTCGACAATTGGTAGCGCTTGACGAAGTAGCCGCCTGCGGGGTTTAATTAATTAAATTTAATAAGTCCTATTGAGGGGCCCTACGTCCCCCTTGGGATCCCAGAACATAAGTCAAGTATGTTAATAAATCCTATCTATGTATTTCTTCTGTCACCCGTATTTATGAACAAAATTCTCGCTCTGTCAGGTTGGATAAGCAGGTGTTTGGAATTGATGCTTCAGTGCTACTTGAGAGCCAATATTTTGTTCATAATAAAATTATGGGTGAAAGACTATTTTTTTTCTTTCTTTTGAAGACGTTCGACAGAGTGAACTGTAACTGCTAAGGTCTTATCGTGCCGAAATCGAAGAGAGAAGGAAGACAGGATAGGAGAAAGCCAGTCGTTTCGATAACGAACATTATTCGTTCAGGATAAAATCCGCCTCGGACAAGAATCGAACCCACAGCCTAGCGCTTACAAGGTAGGCGTACTACCCACCAAACTATTTAGGCTGGCCAACCATCATCTTTGTCGGACTTGTTTGGTCCAGTTCCGCACAAAGTCTACCAAACTGACAGAATGTTCCTAACCTGATATAATGCCCAGGAATCCGGCAGGTACAATGAGACATCCCATGATGATGGAAGAGC
Source organism: Diaphorina citri (assembly GCF_000475195.1). NCBI lineage: Eukaryota > Metazoa > Arthropoda > Insecta > Hemiptera > Psyllidae > Diaphorina > Diaphorina citri. The sequence continues at coordinate 19,256 of NW_007380346.1, read as the reverse complement.
CTTTGGTACTCAGACCAAACTGATTTTGAACGTATTTGCTCATGAAACTGTTGAAGGCGCTGAGGATGAAGGCCTCACAAATGCTGAGTAGGCAGAGACCCACGTAGATCTGGAAATCAGAATTAATTATAGAGAAATAATTAAAAGAAAAGAGAAGTACCTATCCACACGCCTAGCTAATTATTGTACAAATTCGGTGCCCTAAATATCTACATGCCTAGCTAATTATTGTACAAATTCGGTGCCCTAAATATCTGCATGCCTAGCTAGGTAATTATTTTACAAATTCGGTGCCCTAAATATATCTACATGCCTAGCTAATTATTTTACAAATTCGGTGCCCTAAATAAGGTGCAGAATGGGCAACTAAAAATCTACAGTACCAAATCGTACGTAAGCCCTAGGCCGCGGGTTCGATTCCCTCCCGGTGCGTATTTTATCCAGAAGGGATAAAATTCATTCTCTGAACAGCTGACTTTATCCCATTCTGTCCTTCTTTTCTCTTCGAGAAATACCTGCCAACTCTGCCAAGGTAGCATGTGGCCCGAATACGCATGGAATTTGGAAACCCCTGTTTTAGAGCATCTTTAATCTCTCTGCATGGGGTATGCAATGCATACTATGCATGCATAACTATAATAAATACCTACATACTGCAATTACTGCGAGCACTATCTATCAACGATCAAGTTACCTGTCGCGGCGGGAAGAGAGAGGGGGGGGGAGGGTTATCGATCAATAATATTTAGGTACGTATCAATCGATCTTAACCTCATTCAATAGGTAGGTACATATAATACCTACTTCAGCTCATTTTAGACAAGTTCATGTAGCACCGCAGTGAAATGTCCCGGTGTTCAGTAGCCCCTAGTCCACTTCTTCATTCACCACAAAAATCCCGCACAAAGTCGGTGGACAAAAATAGACCGACCACATAATTATAGGAACAGACATCTTATTTTATAACTCCAACCCTGAGATTCCTGGAGTAAGAACTAAGGGCTCATGAAACTGTTGAAGGCGCTGAGGATGAAGGCCTCACAAATGCTGAGTAGGCAGAGACCCACGTAGATCTGGAAATCAGAATTATTTATAGAGAAATAATTAAAAGAAAAGAGAAGTTACCTACCTATCTACATGCCTAGCTAATTATTTTACAAATTCGGTGCCCTAAATATCTACATGCCTAGCTAATTATTTTACAAATTTGGTGCCCTAAATATCTACATGCCTAGCTAATTATTTTACAAATTCGGTGCCCTAAATAAGATGTGCAGAATGGGCAACTAAAAATCTACAGTACCAAATCGTACGTAAGCCCTAGGCCGTGGGTTCGATTCCCTCCCGGTGCGTATTTTATCCTGAAGGGATAAAATTCATTCTCTGAACAGCTGGCTTTATCCCATTCTGTCCTTCTTCCCTCTTCGATTTCGGAACGAGAACGAGAAAACCTCAATAGCTAAAGTTCCCTCTATCGAACCTCTTTTTTAAAAAAGCATACATAACTAATAACTATAAATACTGTTAACCCTTGACTCACCGGGTTCTGCATAAGGGATTTGATCATGGTTCCAACCGGTTTATTCTCGTCTTGGATCTCCTGAATGTTATACAACTCATCTGGACCAGTACGGGTTAAATTTTTCGGATACAGAAGCAGAAAACCTCCAATGACCAGACATACAATGCCGGCAGCTGGAAATAGATATTAACGAAAATAAAGGCTTTCTCAGGCCAGCCACTCACTATCCTGACAGGTACACTCGATCAGGTCCGCATGGTGCTTTCACACAATAAGAATTTTTCGGATACAGAAGCAGAAAACCTCCAATGACCAGACATACAATGCCGGCAGCTGGAAATAGATATTAACGAAAATAAAGGCTTCTTAAGGCCAGCCACTATCCAGGTCGACCTGACAGGTACACTCGATCAGGTCCGCATGGTGCTTTCACACAATAAGGTAGACCTGATCAGATGTACCTGTCGTCAGGTCTACCTGATGGTGAGTGGCTGACCTTGGTCCTTTTGACAACTATAGGTATGCTCTAGCAGTGCAATAGTCCTAAACTAAAATGGACGCGGCACATCAGGGATCAGGAAGAGACCGCCTTAACATAGGTATGCTCGCTAAAATTTAGGCCCAGAGAGAAATGGAAATAAAGCACCTACCACAAAGTGATGCTCTACTACACCCACTGTGATGACTGGTTCATCAGTGAAAATGTGGCCAGGCCAAAGTTGATGAAATTGGGCCCGGGGCTGGAAACGTACCGAGAAACAGGAGCCACCAGGCCCCAATCCACAGTTTACTGGAGGAGTTGATCGTCAGGGGCGAATGGTGGACAAGGAAGTCGGTGTGAATGTTGTCCAGAACGAAGCCCCCTACAATGTACCCGAACGCCGGGCCTAGAATACTTGCCGTGTAGAAGAATCCTGAAGAAGAGAGAAAAAATATTCTTTACCCCCCAAAAACCAATGTCCTGCAGGTAGGTACCTAGAGTATATTGGTTCCACACATAATTGACGATTAGATAGGGGACAGTCCGTAATCCACTCCAGTCAAGTGAAGACCATGTCCAGAAATATGTATGATATTGTACTTGACCATTATCTCAAACTAAACAAAATAGTTGACGACCGTCAATTGACGGTCGACTGAAAAAAAAAGTTGTCTTTTGTTCTTTTTTCACATCGATCGATGGCCGTCAACTATGTTTGGACAAAGTTTAAAGACGTTCGTTAAAATCAATGTCCTACCAAAATCAAGAGCAGTGTGATTTCTACTTGAGTTTTCTACCACGCGACGCTATTTCTTTAGTTTGTGTTATCTGCCTGTTATAAACAAAGACCATTCACTTGAATCCTTGATCATACCTTGGATCGGATGGAATCCTTATACCTTATAGGTACCTTACAGCCTTACACAATCATTAGTAGGTAATGTCATTATTTCCAAGTAATGATGATGAAAAATCAGAAAATCTGGAATTCCATCATTAGTAATGACACTAATGACATTACTAATGATCATGTAAGGTACCTTTTAGATCAAGAGTTAAGGGTGTATCGCCTTAGAACCTTAAAATCACAAAGAGTTCTCTGTTCTCTTTAATTTTAAGGCAAATTTTTCCAATTATAGGTATGAAAATAGAGTTCAATCTAACTTCACAAGGCTGGCATGAAAAGATCAGTCAAACTTACCAACATACAGTGGCGACTTTCGCTTCGGAATGTTCTCATCAATCCAAGTCACCGCGAGCGTATAAAGTGGCGTAGCTCCAATCCCTACCAATGTTTGGCCCAGGATGAATATCGCCACCACCAGACCACTGCTACTCTCGGGCACTGGTACGGGGGAGGTTGAGGGTTCGATTCCCGACAGACAGAGGTCCGTGTCGTTGTCCCCGGAGTAGAGGTCCTCAGGAGGCACCAGGAATTGGGGGAGAGCGAGGACTGCGGAACCTGCGCCCATGAAGAGCAGACCTGTGGAGTGTTGAAAGAAAGGAAGGACCTAATTTACTTCCTGATTTGCAAACAGGCATCTCGCCAGCCTAGTGAGCTTGGTTGGTAGAGTTCCTGCCTTGTAAGCGAAGGGCGGCGGGCTCGATTCCCGGCCGGGGCGGATTTTATCCTGAACACATAATGTTCGTTCTCGGAACGGCTGGCTTTCTTCTATTCCGTCTTCCTTCTCTCGTCGATTTCGGGACGATAAGACCTTGGCAGTTGCAGTTAACCTCTTAAAAAAAAAACTTACGCCAAATTTGATTGGCCAGTGAGTGGTCAAGCGATCACCAGAAATACGGAAATGTGCGGTTTAAATTCCTGCCGGATAAAAGTCTGGTAATTAAACGGGCTTTGGCCCCTGACAGTTTGAAATATATTTACCGAGAGCAATGTAGCGTGGTTTATCCGTGTGCGGCCCACCAGTACAGTTGCAGTCCTCTATAAAAACACTTAAAAAAAAAAAAAAAAAAAAAAAAAAAAAAAACCTTACGCTAAATTTGATTGGCCAGTGAGTGGTCAAGCGATCACCAGAAATACAGAAATTAATGTGCGGTTTAAATTCCTGCAGGATAAAAGTCTGGTAATTAAACGGGCTTTGGCCCCTGACAGTTTGAAATATATTTACCGAGAGCAATATAGCGCGGTTTATCCGTGTGCGGCCCACCAGTGAAGTACACAAACGGGATAAGGAACAGCACAGTGGCAACATCGTAGCCGGCCAGAATATACGCTAGTTGAGACGTTGCCAAACCGAACTTATGCTCAAGACTGAGGAGGTTGAGGCGGACGAAACCGTTTTCGAGCGTTCCCTGTAGGAAGGAGGAGAGGCAGAGGGAGAAGGTGAATGTTCGGATGCTGATCTGGTGTTAGGACACGCCTTGCCGTACGCGAAGACGTCGCCCCAGCCCCGGGGAGAATGGGTGGGGATGAGAAAAGGGGGGTAAGAAGGTGTGGTGGGGTTGAGAAGGTTTGTGTTGGGATGAAGGGTGTCTGTTTTGGGGTTTAGGGGATCATTGGCTGGCTTTAGGATATTGTTGGTGCTGGGTTTTAGGAGTTCTTTGTCTGTGTTGGGTTCAAGGAAATTATTGTTTGGTTTTAGGATATTGTTGGTATTGGGGTTTAGAATATGCTTGTCTGTGTTGGGGTTTAGAAAATCACTGTTTGGCTTTGGGATATTATTGGTGATGGGGTTTAGAAAAGCCTTATCTGTGTTCGGTTCAAGGACATTATTGTCTGGCTTTAGGACATTATTGATGGTGTTGGGCTTTAGAAAATTCTTGTCTGTGTTGCTTTCAAGGTAATTCTTGTCCGTACTGCCTTTCAACAAATTTGGATTCTGTGGGTCCTTGACTGTTACAGTTGTTGTTGGGTCCTTGATTGTTACTGTTGCTGGTAGGTCCTTGACTGTTACAGTTGCAATTACTGGTGATGTTGCAGTTACTGGTGATGTTACAGTTGCTGGTAGAGCCTCTTCGAATTCCTCAGCTTTCAGATTTCCAACAATGGCATCAAGCATTTCTTCAATGTCATCCTGACTTATGTCAAGAACCCTTTCATCTCGGATGCTGTCGTTTTCCATTCTGCTGACTTTGTCGCGTAGTTTGTTCATGACGGAACTCTCTATCAGTTGACGATAGAAGTTCAGGGTCCTCCTGTCCTTTTCTATGATGAATCCGTTGGATTTGTTCATGGAGATACAGCTGCACTTGTAGAAGACGTTGATACCTGAAATATGTCGGGGAATTCTCAGTTTAATCTGTCACCTGATGAGGACACACACCATCAGGTAGACCTGACACCTAATTGGGTATATATATATATCTGAGAGTGAGTGGCTTGCCTTAGACCAAGCTTCTCCGGCGCGACAACAGTAAGGCCAGCCACTAACTTTCATACCATTCCGACGGTCGGGACGTATGTGGCGGAAAAGGCTTCAGACCAGGATCTCTGAGGCGGCCTGACAGGCCTAGGTCTCAAGTTTTTTCCGCCACACATGTTCCGACCACTACACCACCGAGTTAGGAATATAATTTCTTCAGATCCCATTTTCTCCTGGTAATACTCACCATCCACATGGAAGTCGAAGAGGACTTGAAAAAAGTTCAGAGTTTGAGGAAGGAAAATACTGAGGGCAGGGGGGAAAAACACTAGGCTATCTCAGTTCGTTTGTAGGTATCACTTTTTGTGAAGGAGAAATTAATAATCTCAGAGACTTATTGATAAATAATTAAGTGAACAAAAAACATCTAGCTAATGTCTAAATCTAAACTTATTTGAAAAATAAAAAAACACAAACACAACTGGTTGATTGTTGATTAGAATGATTAGGTACAATAAACTGGTAAAATCTAAAATGATTAGGAGACATTCAACAACATTTTGTTCAAAAAGATGTCGGACTTGCTGAAAAGAAAATAAATGAAGGAATGAGAGTGGCCAGAAAAGTTTCGGTACCTTGAAATGCATACCCCGTCCACGCCAAATTCATCGAGGTTCCCAAAAAAACTCGACCTGGACTCGAACACCTATAGTGCTGGACTTTAGATCCATCTGTTTGGTAACGGCATTTCAGTTTAAAAGACGGCAAACGTCCCTTCTCTAGTTTCTTGTCAAAAGGGATCAGTTATTTTTATTTACTTTTGTCTATTATTATTATTCGTGTTATTATTAGACATTATTTATTGTCAATAAAATTTACCTATGTCACGCACCTTCATACTTGATCTGTAACGATAAAAATTAGAGAAAATAATACAAAATCGTTGAAAAAAACTGTGTGTTTTCTGAATTTATGATCATTTTTGACACCAATATGATTGACCAGTGGCGCGTGTTCGGAAAGCAAATTCTTAAATCAAGTCCCCCACAGCTTAGTGGTCACTGCGCTCATTTCGCACGCGTGAGACCTGCGTTCGATACCCGACGGGGTAAAAAATTTGTACTATGCAAATGATTGATTCCGTGACTGTCTGTTGCGGGACCCACTCAGCCTCGTGTAAGGAAAATTAGTAGCTATGTGTAGGTAACAATACATAACACAAAGAAAAAGCATTTATTTATATTTATTTTATGTTGTTCAGTCATTAGAACTCCTGTTAAACTAACAGCCAGTTAAGTTCCATTTAATTTTATTTGTATTGGCTTAACAGGGCTGTTAAGCTAACGGGCTGTTTGAGGCTGGCAAGAGGGTTGGTGAAATCCACCATTATTTTATTAATTCTTAAATTACCTATTTCAAGGATTTAACGGCACTGAATAACTGTTCAAGTGAAGTGACATGGGTTCTACCCCATATGTGATAATAACTAAGCTACTCCCCGCCACTGGAAAATGTCCAAAGTAAAAACCCATCAATCATGCTGAAAAAAGAACGGGTTTTTTGCCTGCAAAAAGTCTTCATTGAGAACTGTATCGGTAGTAATAATGACAACTAGGTAGTAAATTATTTAATAAGAATCTTTTTCGATTCAATATTTCAAGTGTCTTTGATTCTTCTTCGGATTTCTGCTTTCTCGAATTCTGGAGACAACCACACAGAGTGTTGCTTTTAACTTGAGTGATCCATCGGGATTTTTTTTATTATTATTATTTTTTTATAATATTAGAGGAAAGAGGAGTGCAATGAGGGGAAAGAAAGGTAGTTACTACGTGAAGGAGGAGCACACAAATTATGAAATTATGACGTGAATAAAAGGCGGGGTACAAAATTGATTTCTAATCTTTTTTGGGGTGGGATGGATTTTTGTTTATTTTTTGTGGGCACTTGATTTATTTTGGGAGGATTTGGTTTTGGCTAAGAATTTTACGAGTGGATGCCCTTCGCACTCAACCTTTGCTATTTCTTTAGGGAGGGAAATTCAGGGTGATATACTTCTTCTCTTAAAATAAGGAACGTATTTCTTCTAGTTGGACATGATTGTTTTGTCAACTTTTAGGGTCATTTTTTCGATCAAGTGTCCATTGAAAAAAGTCTGTCTACTTGAGAAAAAAGTCTGTCTACTTGAGAAAAAAAAAAAAAAATCCCTTCAAGCTCAAAAGAATCAGAAATTTATTCTAGCAAGACTTGTTTGAAAATGTCAATGTTTGATTCATAATACCACTGCATCACTGAGGTTGGTTTGAAAAATTCAAGTACTATAATGTGTATTGAATTAGGGAAAATGACGAAAATTTAGATAGATAGGTACTTTCATAAGGTATACTCGTAAATCGGCAAAAAATAGACGATAAACCATTCTGATCCGAAATCCGGCCCGCGAAGGACCACTCGGGCTAATGACAAATAATGTCGATATTCGATACCTTTATATCAGCAGGACCAGCACACTATGACACAGGTAGGGAACGCTTCTAGACCTCGCTCTAAGATGGTCTGGATGGTCATTTATTTAAGAAGAAGTTTACATTTATTTTTTATTAGATTACATATAAATAAAAAAAAGTTCAATAAATAAATGGTATACCCATCCGTAAAAGCCGGAGCTTGTGCCACGGACCCGCGGCCTAGCGCTTACAGCAGCGTTTCGAAATTAACTTAGGTATTTCTTAAAGCTGTGTCCACACTTAGTCGACGACATCAAAGGCTGGTCGATCGACGAAATGAAGAAGTGAATCTATGTTGTCGAGGCAGTGTACGATTTCAGACGTCGTCGATCCATCGACGGCGTCGACAATGTGTGAACACAGCTTAAGGGTGCCAAAGACTATACTGTTTACCCTACCCTACCCAAGGTCTTCATCTGAATGTCTTTTTCCCTTCAGCAAATAAATGGCAGAAAGAAATTAGCAGGGCAATCTGGAGACATAATAGGTACGAGCACATAGGTAACTACATACTCTAGCCCGATGAAGATAGACATCATGCCAATACCATTATGTAATAACATATCAACGCAGTAATTCCCTCAGCATTGAAAAGAGCTATGCCTATTCGAATAGGCAAATAGTCGACTACCATAGGCAATAGGTGACTAGTGAAAACCAGACGAGCCTACGAGGTCAACCACAGGCATTCTCTACCACCTAACTGACCTAACCCTCAGAGCACTATTTTGTGGTCGAATCCTCAAACAAATATGGGGAATATTATCAGGATAAAAGTCCGCACATACTCTACATATTTCTTCTTCACTGATTGCACATACCGACATACCGCGCGTTGTTTCGTAACTTTATGGCACAAATTGCTTGCACACATTTCTCACTTTCGATTTTTTTCATTAAAATTTCCCACTGTCGAGCGTGAAGCATACACAGAGAGTTTCTAGGCGTTCATAAAAAAATTGACGAAAAAATTGAAAAATCTTGATTACCATCGGCAAAATAGGGATAACATGATAACAACATTGAAAAGTGTCGCAAAAAGTGAGCGAAACGGAGATCTAAAAAAAAAAAAAAACTAATTTTGATTTCTTCAAAATGTTTCAAAAATCCCGCTCAAAATCAGCAAGAAATGAAGTACCTAGCACCAGAACACACTTTAATCATTATTGGTAATGGTTGGTATTGGTAATGGTTTTATTTATTGATTCTGAGTCCACCAAAAAGGTTGAAAATTATTGATTATTGCTAAAAGTCAGGAAAATAAACAGCCTAATTAAAAAGTCATTTTGATATCACCAAAAATGTTAAGAAAGAATCTCGCTAAAAGTCAGCAAAACAAAGTTGCGATACTTGAAACGTTATTTGCAAAGGTTTTGTTTATTGGTTCTGATTCAAAGGAAGATTATAAATAAATCACAAAGACCTTTGAGACAGTCAGGTCCCGCTAGGATCTTTTGTTCCGAATTTCTTTTGATTTCGACTAGGTTTTTGTTTCCATAAATCCGAACGGATAAACCTTTCAAAATTAAAGGTTACATTTATATTAGAATTAGATGGATTTTGTAATACAATTTATGTAGTTTTTTTATGGTGGGTGGGTGCTTTGAGCTGCTACCTTTTGCAAAATCTGAAAAGGCCATTGACTTTCTTAAGAGCCTTTGAAATCTTTCGCTATTTCGGATTTCAACCTTTTTAAAGCCTTAGATTCCTTAGAAGATTTTTACAGTTTTCTAGTTTTATTGATATGAGCTTTTTAAACCTCCTGCGCCTTTAAGAGAACACTTTCTGACTGTCTCTCGTCTCAATACCCCCAATATTGGTGTGTAGGTCCACACTAAGACGGCCTTAGAGTGCTCCACCTTCCTCTTAACACAAATTACAATGACTAGCCTCATGTATTAATTCATGTACTTAAAGTACTTGCATGTACAGGCAAAATATGTTCAGATTATATGTATGTTTATGTACAATAGATCAGTTGCGCTTACTTGGGTGGTGTTTCGAAGTCATAGAGCAGGAAAAATGAGGACCAACGGAATTTTCCTTTTTCTTCTACGACTTCTAGATCCCGAGATAAATCGATTTAAAAATACCGGCAAATCGTAAACTTTGACGTCACGGCATACGCTCCCGTAGGCGATGACGTCACATCAAATGTCCCGAGGAGAGAAGGAAGACAGGATAGGAGAAAGCCAGCCGTTCCGAGAACGAACGTTATCCCATCAGGATAAAATCCGCCCCGGGCGGGAATCAAACCCGCGGCCTAGCGCTTACAGCAGCGTTTCGAAATTAACTTATTCCTTAAAGCTGTGTCCTCACATAGTCGACGACATCAAAGGCTGGTCGATCGACGAAGTGAAGAGGTGAATCTATGTTGTCGAGGCAGTGTACGATTTCAGACGTCGACGATCCATCGACGGCGTCGCCAATGTGTAAACACAGCTTAAGGGTGCCAAAGACTATACTGTTTACCCTACCCTACCCTACCTAAGGTCTTCATCTGAATGTCTTTTTCCCTTCAGCAAATAAATGGCAGAAAAAAATTAGCAGGGCAATCTGGAGACATAATAGGTACGAGTACATATGTAACCACATACTCTACATATTTCTTCTTCACTGATTGCACATACCGCGCGTTGTTTCGTAACTTTATGGCACATATTGCTTGCACACATTTCTCACTTTCGATTTTTACTTTTTCTCATTAAAATTTCCCACTGTCACGCGTGAAGCATACACAGAGAGTTTCTAGGCGTTCATAAAAAAATCGACGAAAAAATTGAAAAATCTTGATTACAATCGGCAAAATAGGGATAACAACATTGAAAAGTCTCGCAAAAATTGAGATCTGGAAAAAAAAAATAAATAAAATAATTTTGATTTCTCCAAAATGTTTCAAAAATCCCGCTCAAAATCAGCAAAAACTGAAGTAGCACCAGAACACACTTTAAACATTATTGGTAATGTTTTTATTTATTGATTCTGAGTCCACCAAAAAGGTTGAAAATCATTGCTAAAAGTCAGGAAAATAAACAGCCTATTAAAAAGTCATTTTGATATCACCAAAAATGTTAAGAAAGAATCTCGCTAAAAAGCGCTAGGCCGCGGGTTCGATTCCCGCCCGGGGCGGATTTTATCCTGATGGGATAATGTTCGTTCTCGGAACGGCTGGCTTTCTCCTATCCTGTCTTCCTTCTCTCTTCGATTTCGGGACGATAAGACCATAGCAGTTACAGTTCCCTCTGTCAAACCTCTCAAAAAAAAAAAAAAGTTCACACTTATAATAGGTTCATTTTCCTTTTACAGCCAGTCTAGTTACCTTGGAGGGCAGCGTGTCTGCCTAGGTATTAGGTCGCGGGTTCGATTCTCGCCCGAGACGGATTTTATCCGAAACAGATAAGGTTCGTCTTCCTAGGAACTGCTGGCTTTCTCCTATCTCCTAGCCTGTCCTATTTCTCTCTTCAATTTCGAGACGATAAGAACATTTTACAAAACGGTACCTAACATAATGTACATATTGATCAAATTTTATTTTGTACCTATAGGTACATTATGTTACCATTTGTAAATATTTATTCTGTAAATAAAGTTCGATCTAATCGTTAAATAATAATAATAATAATAATAATAATAATAATAATAATTCTTACAGTTGAGAATTGGTTGAGGATAAATTTGTAGATTTTGGATTCGGTGAGTTGGAGAAAGAGAGAGAGCAATGTGCTCCACCTCCTTCGTGAAAAGCTTCGTCTTGAAAGGGAGTTTAAGGCGATAAAAGTTGCTAGAGAACTAAAAAAAAAAAAAAAAATACCAATTAATCAATGATTTTCTCTCATATTACGAAAAACCTATTGAGAAAGAAGGACCAAGATATCCTTCACTTATCTGAAAAATCCCTAATTGCGAGAAATAAAGAGGCAAAAAGCTCCGAAACTGTACGAAACACACAAGACCTTGTTCATATAGAGACTGCGGGAGTAAAGGGACTTTTCGGTCCTCATTCTGGCAGTAACTATAAACAGGATGTATTCTACTTCGTAGGTTCTCTTCGATCTAAAGTCTGAACCGTCCTTATTTCGACAGCATAGTCTGATCCCGGCCCTGCCGATGGCTTTATCGCTATTATCCAATACTCATTGGATATTGACGATAAGGTAGATGGGTTCAACCAGCTTGGTGATTGGTATCCGAAAATGAATAGGTTTCCTCGGCAAGGATATTAACATTTTATTGAGGGTAGCCAGCCTAACGGGACTCCTTATTGTTCTCCTCCAAATGGTTCTTATTTTTGATTTTTTTTTTCTTTTTTTTTTTTTTTTGGTTCTTAATTTTCGTTTAGGGGTTTATTATGATTAGATTCATCGAGGAAACAATACGGACTGAGGGGATTGCATTATTTCCTGGTTTTATTGTGATGGGGAATTGACGGCTTTTAGGGGAGATTTAGGGTAATTTCGTTTGATCTGAATGCGAAGCCCGATTCGTTGTGCATGTTTTAGCTTCGACTAGAATTTTCCTTC
>NW_007380346.1:0-6528 GCF_000475195.1 Diaphorina citri | reverse complement strand
AGTTTTTTTTTTTTTTTTTTTTTTTTATATCAAACCCATTAGTACCCATTAAGATTATTTAGATAGGTATCTGAATACAGTATATTTTCCCTTGGTCTGTTAAATAACTTTGTCCAATTTTCCATTAAAGTTGGCAGAAGCCAACCTAGTTAGCTTGGAAGGGAGCGTGTTTGCCTTGTAAGCGCTAGATCGCTGGTTCGATCCCCGACCGTGGCGGATGTTATCCTAGACAGATAAGGTTCGTTCTCGGAACGGCTAGCTTTCTCCTACCCTGTTCTCCTCTCTTTGATTTCGGGACGATAAGACGTCCGTTTACTTGGGTTTGAAGAAACAGATCCAAGTATTTTCTGAAAATTGTCTTTTTTCAATTTTATTTTCAAGGCACCCAGTCCAGGCCTGCTCGCATTTGAATCAGACTGAATAATCAGTGCAGACTTCAACTATGACTACATAATTAGACCTCATTGCCCTGAATAGAATAATTTATTGATTTCGCTCTGAAACTTGTGAGTCCCACGCTATCTTGTCTCGAAACTTATCTCTTTCTATATTTTTTATTGTTATAGAATCTATTTTCTTTATTTCATATTGAACAGGTATTTATTGTATCTAGTCTTTGCAGAAAACGGAGAACCGGAATTATAGGAATTGTTTGTGTGAGCTTCGGAGAGAAGATTCTTGTGGGAACTTTATTGGATTTGCCATCGAGATGAGAGACAATACTGTTTTAACTGTGTACATATTTTGCAATCCAAAGGCAACGGACGGTTGGATTTTTGCTGGTTTGCGGTTGGAAGTTTCAGCATTGCAGAAAACAGGAGAAGACAGCTAATCACTTTTCTTATTTTTATCAATGTTTATACCTATTGTTTAGACCAGCCATTCTTAACCTATGGTCCGTGGACCACTAGTGGTCCGCGAGAAGGTTTCAGGTGGTCCGCGAGCTGTCAAAACTCTTAAAAAAAAAAAAAAAAAAAAAAAGATTTAACGGCACTGAATAACTGTTCAAGTGACGTGACATGGGTTCTACCCCATATGTGACAATAACTAAGCTACTCCCCGCGCCCCGCCACTGAAAATGTCCAAAGTAAAAAACCATCAATCATGCTGAAAAAAGAACGGGTTTTTTGCCTGCAAAAAGACTTCATTGAGAACTGTATCGGTAGTAATAATGACAACTAGGTAGTAATTTATTTAATAACAATCTTTTTCGATTCAATCTTTCAAGTGTCTCCGATTCTTCTTCGGATTTCTGCTTTCTCGAATTCTGGAGACAACCACACACAGTGAAGACAATCACACACAGTGGAGACAACCACACACAGTGGAGACAACCACACACAGTGGAGACAACCACACACAGTAGAGACAACCACACACAGGGTTGGTTAATTTGAGTGATCCATCGGGATTTTTTTTATTATTACCTATTATTTATTTATTTTATTTATTTGAATAACATTTTACATAATAGAGATCTTTTCCTAAGCTGATAATATTATGAAAAAGCTTCTAAGAAAAGATAACGACAATAGGGGATTTACATTGAATGATTAAAATTGGTTCATGGAATCGTATGATTCTTTGCTCCACGTTGCGTAGGTATTCAAAGTCGTTTTAATGGAACAACTTGTTCTAAGCTGACAGTCTAAATTAAGCGCTACTTATACTTTTAAAGTTCACACTAGCCAGCCTAGTTAGCTTAGTTGGTAGTGCGTCTGCCTTGTAAGCGCTAGGCCGCGGGTTCGATTCCCGCCCGGGGCGGATTTCAGGGCGCTGCCATGGGCATAACATATCGATTATTAGAACTAGAACCTAGGATAGATGTCAGTCTGGTGGTTCTCAAATGGTTTTGGTCTGGTGGTCCTCAAGAATAGAGAAAAAAACAGGATAGGCCAGCCTAGTTAGCTTAGTTGGTAGCGCGTCTGCCTTGTAAGGGCTAGGCCGCGGGTTCGATTCCCGCCCGGGGCGGATTTTATCCTGATGGGATAATGTTCGTTCTCGGAACGGCTGGCTTTCTCCTATCCTGTCTTCCTTCTCTCCTCGATTTCGGGACGATAAGACCATAGCAGTTAAAGTTCCCTCTGTCAAACCTCTTAAAAAAAAAAAAAAAAAATGTCTGATGTTTCTCAAAAACATCTAGGTAGGTGGATCGATTACTTGAACTTAGAACCTAGTATAGACGTCAGTCAGGTGGTTCTCAAAAAGCTTTTGGTTCTAATGTCATGAGCTTCTGACCGTAAAGAAGACGCATAATCCATTTCTGGACAATTTCTTGTAAAAACGTAAGTACGTAAAATGACTTTCTTAAAATTTTTGGTTCACTTTGCATCTCCACTAATTGATACAGGTTCATCAGTGAAGATGAGACTTTTATTGGTGGAGATGCCAATTCTCAGTAATGAACCCATTATTTATTTATTTCTTCCTTTCATTCATTCTTTCTTTATTTGAATCGTTTCGAGGAAGAAGGTCCTATGTTATATTTGCTACTAACTAACATGGTCAATTCTTCCTGGGGAACGAATGATTTCCTTCTTTATTTCTTTCTCTACCTACCTACATAATCTACCTTCATGCATAAACTCTTCCCAAGTTCTTTGTAACCTCTGCAAAATCTGAATCTCTCTCAACGGAATAAGTACAAAACGTCTTATCGCAAACGCAAAGGGTTAACATAAAACCGATCCATTTTATCTATTTTGAACAGGTTCTCTCACTTTAAGACTTCATATCTTTCATAACAGTATTTGCTATCAGTCCAATACCTACTACACCCCCACTTTTATAAGAGATCTAAATCGTAAAATTTCAAGTTGGATTTTTTTTTTTTAAGAAATATTTGTTCTTCATGTTCTTATTCTTGGTCCTCTTTTTCTTCTTCTTCTTCTTCTTCTTCTTCTTCTTCTTCTTCTTCTTCTTCTTTTTCTTCTTCTTCTTCGTCTTCTTCTTCTTTTTCTTCCCCTTCTTCTTCTTCCCCCTTTTCTGATTTTTTTTTTTTTACCTTTGCGACTAGTGTCAGCTGATTACCTATATTTCATTTTTAGTCTTGTGATTTTTCTCAACTATTTGACAGTGTAATGGGAAGTGTATTTTATCATTGCTTTTTTTAGTGCCTTTTAATAACGCACGAACCAAATCGTCTGTTAAATCAATAAATAAATTAATAACCTATTATCTACATGAAGTTTTTTCTATACACAACCTGTGAAAGTGATTTTCATTGACCTACACTACACATTTAGGTATAAATAATTCGAAAGTTGACATTACCTATCTACTACCTACATAGGCAATAGGCATAGGTGTTAATAAATAATTTAAACCCAAATTGGTTTTGTTAAATTTATAATTCCTTTTTTTTAAGTAAATTTTGCACTTTGTATGGAACTAGGTATAGCATAATAAAATTTCATTAGAAAGGGATAATGATTTTTTCCCAATTTCTTAGAAGGCTGTCTCAAAACGTACCTATGAGTATAATAATCAGCAAAAAGTATTGTGATTCCGATTTTCGCTAGACATATAAAAAAGCCCGTAGGTACCTACACTACACGACGCAATAGGTCTCGGAATAGCTAATAGTGCTAGTACCTAACATGCAAAAAGGCTACAAAAGGGTAGGTAGACCTATCCTGTATTCAACATACCCTCTACAGTAGCTCCTTCAAACAAAAAGAGTAGGAGAAAACAAACAATTTTTAATAGCATTTTTTTGTCTCCCTACAAAAAAAAACCTTTGTAGTTGAGTCCGAGCTTTCTAGATTAAACCACACCCCCACTCCCTCCATTCAAATTGGAGAAAACAAACAATTTTTAATAGCATTTTTTTTGTCTCCCTACAAAAAAAAACCTTTGTAGTTGAGTCCGAGCTTTCTAGATTAAACCACACCCCCACTCCCTCCATTCAAATTTTGACGCATGCGCAAAAGCGCACGGACGCTGAAAAAGCTTCCATGGTCGGCATTTTTTTACGGCTAAAAAAAAACGTTCAATTAAAAAAATTGAAGTGGTGTTTTAAATAAATTAAATTGTTTTAAAAAAGAGCCCCCAGGTTCTAATTTTTTGGACGTTTAGATTAGGTACCCTGAAAACTATGGCAGGCAAGAATTCAGCTGTGAGGGTGAAACTTGAAGTTATTACTTTTTTTTTATTTTATTCAATTTGGAAACATTGAATTATTCTGACTTTACCCCCACATATCACTTTTCTATAGTGTTTAAGTCTAGTATGAGACGCTTGGTAGATAAGCCTAAGGTTTTACTCCTAGGACAAATTCACAATTTCAAACGTTCTACTTATGATTTACTAGATTTCTATTGGCGCTTAATAATGAACATTTTCTTTTCTATTAGGCGCTCTAACACTCTTATGTTAACAATCTTCTGGAAACGGGTTACTACGTCAAGTAACATGATAAAGAATGATAGGTATGTACTATGGTATGTACTATTTGTCAAGTGAAAACATAATAGTACATAGGTACCTATCATTCTTTACTCTTATGTTGTTCGCGCCGACCGCTATTCATCGAGTGGTCGCTACTCGATTAAAGTAGCTACTAAATTGCCTTCACGAGGCTGAGTGCACCCCGTATCCAAGGAGAGAGCCGAAAAGAGATAAATTCACAGTTTCAAACGTTCCTCTTATGTTCGTTCACGTTCGTTCGTTCGTTCGTCGTTCGTTAGTTCGAACACGAACGAGCACGAACACGAACGAACGTTCAAACTTATGATTTACTAGGTTCCTATCGGGGCTTAATAATGAACATTTTCTTTTTTATTAGGCGCTCTAAACATTCTTATGTTGTTCGCGCCGACCCCTATTCTTCGAGTGGTCGCTACTCGATTAAAGTAGCTACTAAATTGCCTTCACGAGGCTGAGTGCACCCCGTATCCAAGGAGAGAGCCGAAAAGAACGTTTATACTTTGCCGGGAATCGAACCTAGTACTTCGGGCTTGTTATTCCATCGTCCTCTCAATCCGCCCCTGTCTAACGGGCTCGCCTGCCTAGTGCCAATTCTCAGACAACTAGGCGCTGCTGGTCACTATACAGCCACATTCTTCTACTTGTCTGTATTTCTGTATGAGGCTTTTTTTTCCTCTACGCAGCCTAGATTTGCAAGAATGTCAAAGTTGAAGCCCATGCACACTGTGTGGAATGTAGGACTAATTATTTTGACCCTGATTTTACTATCAGACTTGAAACTGGCAGGTCTATGTATCTGGCAGTTCGATGGTGCGAACCTTATTCAGAACAGATAAGATTCGTTCTCGGAACGGCTGGCTTTCTCCTATCCTGCTTTCCTTCTCTCTTCGATTTCGGGACGGTAACACCCGTCTTAACTCAGTTACTTTCCTCTGATTCTAGGACGAGGAAAGTAAAAAAGCTGATTTTCTCAAAGCTCGCGATTATTGTATTTAGGCATTTCGGGCCCTTGTCGAATAAAACCTTCTTGTAAATAAGTTTATCAAAAATAGACCTTTACCTGAATTGCAACAATGTAAGGATTTCCTGCAATCTGATTGGTTCCTTCATTTTGGGTTGATGACTCATTGCTGTCACATTGATCTGGATGAACTATATAGGTATAGTCGTATTTTCCTTTTGGAATTTCCCCTCTTCCGAAGCTAGTTTCTCCTCTTTTGGCGTGATGGCGCCTGTACTAAACCATAGGAAATCCAAGATGACACGCCGTCGAAATCTGTTTCGTCTTCACATACACCTTTTGTCTTCACTTGGGTCCCGTTGGGCCTTCGACCCTTTGGAAGCCCTTTTTTGCCTTCTCTGAGGTCAATAGCTTACTGAACTAAGTATTATAAAATAAATACTTGTTTACACCAAGAAAAGTGAATGTAAATGCAGTTTCTTTGTGTTATTATGTCCCAACTTTGGTGCTCACTGCAGCATTGTAGGATTTTTTCCAATATCTCAATAAGCCTAACATCCAATGTTTACCTACCATACTGGCACCGGTCGCTATGCGCATTTATTTTATATATCATAGCTACTCATTTTCCTCACGAGGCTGAGTGGGCCCCGCAACATCCAGTCACGGAGTCAATCATTTGCTTGATACAAATTTCTTGACCCCGCCGGGAATCGAACCCGGGTCTCCCGCGTGCAAGGCGAGTGCAGTGACCACTACGCCATGGGAGCTGACATGTTTACACCAAGAAAAGTAATACATAGTTAAAAACTTGAAACATTTAACAATAAATAAAATATCCAATAAAAGCTTAGGTTGCTCAGATAAGATATTCAATTCAAATCAATAGTTAAACTATGTATTTACAGTTTCTAATTCTACATGTGTAGAAGATTGCCAATTTTGCCCAGTCAGGGTGATAGACGTTATAGATCCGACTATAAAATGCTGTTAATAATCGACGCTTGAGAAATAATATCGCTCAACGTCAATTTTTTCAAAAATCTTGTTTCTTTTTTCGAGGTTTGATAGACGGAACTCTAACTACCAAGGTCTTATCACTACGAAAGCGAAGAAAGAAGGAACCTTTTATGTACTTA
>NW_007380345.1:534-25894 GCF_000475195.1 Diaphorina citri | reverse complement strand
GGCAGCAAGGAGGAACGTAAAGGAGTGGGAGACAGGACAGGAAAGTGGATAGAGAATGGGAGAGAGGGATAAACAAGAGAAGGAAAGCGGGGGAGAGAAGAAGTAAGTAGAGAGAAAGAGAGAGAGAGACAGAGGTGGTATAGGAGAGACAGACAAATTAAGAGATTAAAAAGGAGAAAGAGAGAGAGAGAGAGAGAGAGAGAAAAAGGAAGTAGGACAGAGAGACGCAAACGAGGAAAAAAGGAGAGAATGAACCTTTGGCCAGAATGGGAATGAACCAATGTATTTGTTTGTTTGTTTGTTTTTTTTTTTTTCTCAAGAGGTTTGACAGAGGGACAACTGCTAAGGTCTTATCTTATCATCCCGAAATCGAAGAGAGAAGGAATACAGGATAGGAGAAAGCCAGTCGCTCCGAGAAACAAACCATATCTAATGTATAGAATAGAATAGACCTTGTTTATCCTGCTCGAATGAGACTAAGTCCCTTTACCCCAGCAGCAGGGACAACTGCTAAGGTCTTATCTTATCATCCCGAAATCGAAGAGAGAAGGAATACAGGATAGGAGAAAGCCAGTCGCTCCGAGAAATAAACCATATCTAATGTATAGAATAGAATAGACCTTGTTTATCCTGCTCGAATGAGACTAAAGTCCCTTTACCCCAGCAGTCTAAACAAGGTCTCGTGTATTTTATGGGTTAAATCCACCCCGGGCAGAATCGTGACCTAGCGCTTACAAACGCACTGCCTTCCAAGCTAGCTAGGCTGGCCTAATAGAGTTCCAACTAGGTACAACCTGTCATATTAAAGCAGTTTTCAACTTGTGTTGCAAGAAGAGTTGATTAGAGCCTAATGTCTAAGAGCAAAAGGTAAAGTCCAATGCTCCAAGAACGCGAGATAATGGCCTAATAGAGTTCCAACTAGGTACAACCTGTCATATTAAAGCAGTTTTCAACTTGTGTTGCAAGAAGAGTTGATTAGAGCCTAATCCCTAAGAGCAAAAGATAAAATCCAATGCTCCAAGAACGCGAGATAGATAAGACAGATTAGCAGAAGATAAAATACTGATTTATGCTAAAAACAGGATGACAGAAAAACCTCAAAAACATAAATGTCAACTTTCTGGCATGACATTTCCAAGCAAATTCGCCTCCTTCTCCTCCTCCAAAGTTACTCACGTTCTAAGAAGACATTACGTTTGGTCACGTAGCTTCAACACGTGGTAACGATAAAGGCACTCGTCCGCTAAGTGGGAGGTTGCGGGTTCGAATCAAAAACACGTGTCAAGTTCTCTCATGGAATTTCTCATGAAACATTTGTCTTTTCTTGAAAACATTACGTTCAGTCACGTATTCCATGCCCTGACACGTGTTTACTGATAAATGAACTCGTCCGCTAAGTGGGAGGTTGCGGGTTCGAATCAAAAAGACATGTCAATTTTCCGTCATGAAATTTCCAAGTAAAGTTACTCACGTTCTAAAAAGACATTATGTTTGGGCACGTAGCTTTAACACGTGAGAGATCACATTGATTGATCTCAGGTACCATAAGCTTTGTACAAAACAATACAGTTTAACACGTGTTTACTGATAAAGGCACTCGTTCGCTAAGTGGGAGGTTGCGGGTTCGAGTCTATAATCTAAATTCTAAAGACATGACAAGTTTCCGTCATGGAATTTCTCATGAAATATTTGTCTTTTCTTGAAAACATTTCGTTCAGTCACGTATTCCAAGCCCTGACACGTGGTAATACACCATTCTCTACAATACTCTACATGTATTTAGTATCTCCTAATGTTTACTGATAAAGGCACTCGTCCGCTAAGTGGGAGGTTGCGGAACCTCAAAAACATATGTCAACTTTCTGGCATGACATTTCTAAGCAAATTCGCCTCCTTCTCCTCCTCCAAAGTTACTCACGTTCTAAAAAGACATTACGTTTGGTCACGTAGCTTTAACACGTGGTAAAGATAAAGGCACTCGTCCAGTAAGTGGGAGGTTGCGGGTTCGAATCAAAAACACATGTCAAGTTCTCTCATGGAATTTCTCATGAAACATTTGTCTTTTCTTGAAAACATTACGTTCAGTCACGTATTCCATGCCCTGACACGTGTAATATATACACCATTCTCTACATTTAGTAGCTCCTAATGTTTACTGATAAGGGGACTCGTCCGCTAAGTGGGAGGTTGCGGGTTCGTTCGAATCAAAAACACATGTCAAGATTGTCAAGTTCTGTCATGAAATTTCTCATGAAACATTTTTCTTTCCTCAAAAACATTACGTTCTGTCACGTATTCCAAGCCCTGACACGTGTAATATACACCATTCTCTACATTTAGTAGCTCCTAATGTTTACTGATAAAGGCACTCGTCCGCTAAGTGGGAGGTTGCGGGTTCGAATCAAAAAGACATGTCAATTTTCCGTCATGAAATTTCCAAGTAAATTTACTCACGTTCTAAAAAGACATTATGTTTGGGCACGTAGCTTTAACACGTGTTTATACACCATTCTCTACATTTAGTAGCTCCTAATATTTACTGATAAAGGAACTCGTCCGCTAAGTGGGAGGTTGCGGGTTCGAGTCTAAAAGACATGTCAAGTTTTTGGTACCTATGACATTTGCAGCAAAGTTAATCTTTGAAGACATTACTGTAGACTGCAATGAGGATACAAAAGAAAAATACATAGCTACTAGCTATTAACTAGTGTACAAAGGTATAGGTAGGTATGTAGAAAAAAAGGTTGAGAATATGCTTAGATTCATTTCGTTCAATTAGGTAAACAAGTAGGTACTTAGTATTTCAAAGAGAGCTGTATATTTTGCCACCTACTGCAAGTTCCAAAGTCAATATTGCATCTAATGAAGCAACGTAGTTGTTGTGTATGTCTAACGTGTGTTGAGGCAGAGAAACGAGTCTACGTGTGTTGATAAATTGTTGATGAAAGGGAAACACTAATATACATCAGTTATACTTATACATCTCCGGAAGAAACAGGCGAAAGAGAATGGGACGAGGAGGAAGAGAAGAAGAAAAAGAGGAGAATGAAGAAGGAAGAGAAGAATAAGAAGATGAAGGAGAAGAATGAGAAAGAGGAGGAAGTTAAGAAGAACAGAAGGAAAAAAAGAAGAATCAGAGGGAAGACGGAAGAGAATAAGAAAAAGAGGAGAATGAATAAGGAAGAGAAGAATAAGAAGGCGAAGGAGAAGAATAAGAATGAGAAAGAGGAGGAAGTTAAGAAGAACAGAAGGAAGAAAAGAAGAAGAAAAGGAGGAGGAGGAGGAATAGAAGAAGAAGAAGGACGAGGAAGAAGAAAAAGGAAGAAGAAGAGGAAGAAGAAGAAGAAAAAGGAGAGATAATGTGGACAGAAAAAGAATATGTTGGAATATTACACACAAGAAGAGTAAAAGACCGATGATCAAGAAAAAATAAACCTTTTCCTCAGATTTTTTCGACAAAATACCTACGCTTTGTTCAAATAATTTTGTAGGTACACAAAGTCTCAGATTTTTTCGACAAAATACCTACGCTTTGTTAAAATAATTTTGTACACAAAGCAGAATTTTCCTTCTTTTTCAAAAGACAAAATCGTCTATGATATATTTGACCGTTCTTAGAACGTACTATGACTGGGAGCGTGACCTAAACGTACAGTTGGGATTTATTTTTAGAAGAGAAAATACATCTTGACTTCTGCCCTTCCTTTCTCTTTCATCCTTCTTTCTCTCCCCCTTACCTTCTCTTCTTCTCTAATCCCTCTCTTCTTTCTTCCTCTTATATGTTTTTCTTCCCTCCTTCTTTCGCGTCTCTCTTTTATCCCTCTTCCAGTCTCTCTTTCTTTCTTTCATCCCACTTTCTTCTCCCTCTCACATGTTCTTTCCTTTCTTGTTATTTTTACTCACCCCTTATGTTTCACATCACCTTTTTAGGTACTTTCATCTCTGTAATTTTCTTCTTTTGTTTTCTCAAATACTTCTCCTTCTCGCTTCATTCCGCTTTCCCTTCTTTCTAATCTCATTTTCTCCTCCTCTTTCTTGTTCTTTTTCTTCCTCTCCTCCTCCTTCCTTTCTTCTTCTTCTGCTGCTCCCCCTTCTTCAGTTCTTCTTCCTGTGTTCTTCCTCTCCTTTTTCTTCTCTCTCTCCTCCTTTTTCCTTATCTTCCTCTCCTTCACCTTCTTGTTCTCTTCTTCCTATCCTCCCCTCTGCCTTCTTATCTCCTCTTTCATCACATCCTGTCTCAACTTTTTTTCTTCTTTTTATTCTTTCCATTTCTCTCTGGCTCTCTCTCTCTATCTTTGTCTCATGTAGTTTATGGGTGTTTCCTAACTCGTTGACTTTGCCCTCTATAACATGCATCATCCACTTTGCCCTTTGTATCCCATGTTATGTTCCCCACATACATAGTATAGACTATAGAGGTATCTATCTTTCTCTTTCATCCTTCTTTCTCTCCCCCTTACCTTCTCTTCTTCTCTAATCCCTCTCTTCTTTCTTCCTCTTATATGTTTTTCTTCTCTCCTTCTTTCCCGTCTCTCCTTTATCCCTCTTTCTGTCTCTCTTTCTTTCTTTCATACCTCTTTCTTCTCCCTCTCACATGTTCTCTCCTTTTTTGTTATTTTTACTCACCTCTTATGTTTCACATCACCTTTTTACGTACTTTCATCTCTTAATTTTCTTCTTTTGTTTTCTCAAATACTTGTCCCTCTCCCTTCGTTCTGCTCTTCCTTCTTTCTAATCTCATTTTCTCCTCCTCTTTCTTGTTCTTTTCCTCCTCCTTCCTTTCTTCTTCTGCTCCCCCTTCTTCAGTTATTCTTCTTCCTGTGTTCTTCCTCTCCTTTTTCTTCTCTCTCTCCTCCTTTTTCCTTATCTTCCTCTCCCTCTCCTTCACCTTCTTGTTCTTTTCTTCCTCATCCTCATCTCTCTCTCTCTCTCTCTCTCTCTCTCTCGCTTCCTATGACAATTTACAATTTACCCTTTCACAAAAGGGACTCTCTTTGTCTCTCATCTTTTTATTTTCCCGCTTTGTCTTCCTTCTTTATCTCTTTCAGTGAATAGGTACCCAAGTCAATCAAGCTAAGCAAAAATTCTTCTTCTTCTCCTCCTCCTCCTCCTCTTCCTTCTTCTTCTTCTCCTCCTCCACCTCCTTTTTTTCACCTTATTCCCCTACCCCTTTTCTCCTTATTCATCCTCCTTCTATTTTTTACTTTTATTATTATTATTATTTTTCACCCTTTATTCCCTCCTCTTTCTTTCTTTTGAACTCTTTCTATTAGATTTATTTTTACGCTAACTGTTAAAGTAGAAAACGAGTGGGAGATGAAAGAATTATAAAAGGAAAACTTGGATGAATAGTTCCTCTGTTGAATTAGGTAAATTATTATCTTTTTGATTCTCAATAAATTTTATGCTTTTGTGCTGAATTCTGAATATTTTATTAGTTATAAAAGTTCATTTTATCATTCACATACAAAAATAGCATTAGAACTTTTCTGCTTTTAGAATTATAGGATTAAGTGGGAAGAAAGAAAGATAAGGAAAGAATACTCGTAAATTCAATGAAGTTGAATAGAAAAGACAGGAGGAGAGAGAGAGAAAATGAGTGTCAGGAGGAAGAAGAGAAGGAAATCAAAGGAAAACAGAAAAGAGAGGTAAGGAAGAAAAAAAGAAGACATACTTACAATAAAAATAGGAAAAGAAGGAAAGAAGAAGAAGATAAAGGAGGAATGTTAAGTGGGAAGAAAGAAAGATAAGGAAAGAATACTCGTAAATTCAATGAAGTTGAATAGAAAAGACAGGAGGAGAGAGAGAGAGAGAGAGAGAATGAGTGTCAGGAGGAAGAAGAGAAGGAAATCAAAGGAAAACAGAAAAGAGATTAAGTGGGAAGAAAGAAAGATAAGGAAAGAATACTCGTAAATTCAATGAAGTTGAATAGAAAAGACAGGAGGAGAGAGAGAGAGAGAAAATGAGTGTCAGGAGGAAGAAGAGAAGGAAATCAAAGGAAAACAGAAAAGAGGGGTAAGGAAGAAAAAAAGAAGACATACAATAAAAATAGGAAAAGAAGAAGAAGAGAAGGAGGAATAAACAAAGGAGAACAACAAGAACGATAGAAGAAACTAAAACAGACAGGAAAAGAAGAAAGGGGATGAAACAAAAATTAACAGAAAGCAGAGAAGAAGGAGAAGAATGAGAAGAAGAAGAAGAAGAAGAAGAAAAAAGAGGAGGAGGAGGAGGAGAAGACTAAGAACGAATTTTGACAGGAGAGAACGAGGTGGGAGGCAAGACAGGAGGAAATGATATTTCAGTGGAAAAAAACCAAACTAAAACAGACAGGAAAAGAAGAAAGGGGATGAAACAAAAATTAACAGAAAGCAGAGAAAAAGAAGAAGAATGAGAAGAAGAAAAAGGAGAAGGAGGAGAAGAAGAAGAAAAAAGGAGAAGGAGAAGACTAAGAACGAATTTTGACAGGAGAGAACGAGGTGGGAGGCAAGACAGGAGGAAATGATATTTCAGTAGAAAAAAACCAAGTCATGTCATTTCACGGCTGACTGCAGGGCAAAACGGTTTCGACTGCCCTTGTCGAATTCTATTTCCACTAGACTGACTCTTCACTTTATCACGAGAGAGGAGAGAGCCGCACACTTGCGGAAAAAAAAGAGCTCCGGAACTTTTCCACTGCGGTTCCTGAGGTTTTCACTTTCAAATCGAAGCTTGAATGGCGAAAACCGCAGGCAAACATCTGATCCTTTCATTTTCTTCTTCTCCTTCTACTTCTTCCTTTTTTTCCTCTTTCTTTCTTTCTTCGTCTCCTTCTGAGTAAACCCCGCAGACTACTGTCAAATCGAAGCTTGAATGGCGAAAACCGCAGGCAAACATCTGATCCGTTCATTTTCTTCTTCTCCTTCTACTTCTTCCTTTTTTTTCTCTTTCTTTCTTCGTCTTCTTCTGAGTAAACCCCGCAGACTACTGGGAAAAACCAGTTCCTTTTCTCCTCAGAAAGAGTTCGTTCGGTTTGAACTTAATCTCACAAATGAGGTTTCTTTTACAAATGGTGTTTGTCTGAATGTAAACTGTGGGAAAAACCAGTTCCTTTTCTCCTCAGAAAGAGTTCCTTCGGTTTGAACTTAATCTCACAAATGAGGTTTCTTTTACAAATGTTGTTTGTCTGAACTTTACGACACTGCTGGGATTCGAACCGCAGGTCCCTCGGTTAGAAATCCAATGGCTTAGGAACCGCACTACTGGGACTGCTATCAATGTCTGTCAGACACCGCAGGCAACTTCGAAAGCTCATCTTCTTGGTACCTATTACCTTTTCTTGATTTATTTTCATGGAGAAGAGGAAGGTAAAATAAATACATTTTACATGTTCCCATCATTTTCTTCTGAAAACTTCGAAGAATTTTGCTATTGTTCCCCGTGCTCCTACTAACAATCCTTGAACTTCAATGTCGGGTATGTGTTTTATCTATATTATTTATTTATCTTTGAAATCAGAATGAAATGCTTAGGTACCTACTCTGTACTTTGCCCTCCAAATGCTTGTTCTGGTTTCCGTTCCTTCCAGACCTAAGAAACGGCTGGAAAGGAAGGGAGGGACCGACTGACAGTAGAAAAAACCCTAATGCACAATTAGTTGACATTGTACCGACATTGACATTTATTGAACTGGGTCACTTTAGGACTTCCAAAATTTATTGAATTAAGGTCACTGTGTCCAATTTCAGTCGTAGGTAGATAATGAATTTGTCAATTTGACCAAAAGAAAACAATGTGTTCATTGGACTTGATAGTCGAAATAATTGTATAATTTTCAAATCGAAGCTTGAATGGCGAAAACCGCAGGCAAACATCTGATCCGTTCATTTTCTTCTTCTCCTTCTACTTCTTCCTTTTTTTTCCTCTTTCTTTCTTCGTCTCCTTCTGAGTAAACCCCGCAGACTACTCTGCCCTTCCTCGGAAATATGAAACACACATCATGATAAATTCAAACCACAACAAAGAAATGCTTTTAAGATCCCCTAACAATCCTATACAATCCAACATACTTAGCGGGAAAAGTTTACGAAGAATTTTCCTAGCCATAAAGAAGTGGAGAACGTCGCAATGAAAATTAGAGAAATACTAAAACTTGAGACTTGAGGTTAGAAAAGAGGAGAGAAGGGAGTGTGAGGGATTGAGAAGGGAAGGAGAGAGAAGGGGAGGAATAGGGAGAGATAGGATGGAGAGGAGGAGGAGGTTGAGAGGGGAGGGGGAGAGAGAGATAAGTAAAAGTCACATCCAGAACAGAATGTGGAGAGGAAGAAGAAAAAGAAGAAGAAGACGAAGAGAGAGAGAGACAGAGGTGGTATAGGAGAGACAGACAAATTAAGAGATTAAAAAGGAGAAAGCGGTCTTGTAAGCGCTAGGCCGCGGGTTCGATTACCACCCGGGGCGGATTTTATCTTGAACGGATAATGTTCTTGTTGGAACGGCTAACTTTCCTAACTTTCTCCCATCGCGTCCTCCTTCTCTTCGATTTCAAGTCCTCAGTCGTTACAGACAGACTGACAGACAGACACCGAAGCGAATACAATAGCCCGTCCACTATATCTTTTGTTATTACTATCGTAATAATAAAGGAAGGACGGGCTAAAAATGTATCAAAAAGAACGGCTAACTTTCCTAACTTTCTCCCATCGCGTCCTCCTTCTCTTCGATTTCAAGTCCTCAGTCGTTACAGACAGACTGACAGACACCGAAGCGAATACAATAGCCCGTTCACTATATCTTTTGTTATTACTATCGTAATAATAAAGGAAGGACGGGCTAAAAATGTATGAAAAGCTTACCTAAAGTGCTAGTACTCCTATTATCAGATATTTGTGCCTGGAGTATACTTAGTCCAGGCACTACGATAGCAGGTAGAGTTCTGGATCTGAGCAGAGGCGGAGGGTGCTTCTTGATGCTGGCAGACTTGGTGAGCATATGCACACCGTCGCCACTGAAACAGAGAAAATATAGTGAGGTGTGAATTTCATGTTTTTATACCTTTTATTATTACTATTGTGATTTAATAAAGGAAGGACGGACTAAAAATGGAAAAGAGAATAATACAAGAGACTACCAGAGAGAAGAATATTTAGGGTCAAAATTCAATGATGATTACGAACACGAGGAAGATAAAGATAAATAACGAGAAAGGAAGAAAAACAAGAAAGAGAAGAAGAAGAAGAAGAAGAAGAAGAAGAAGAAGAAGAAGGAGAAGAAAACCGACAGTAGATGAGAGGAAAGAGGAGAACAAAATAAAATGGGGTAAATAACTGAAGAAAACGAGGGAGGAAAGGAAAAAAGAAGAGAGAAGAGAGAGTGAGGGAAACAAGGGAATTATTATTTGGTTACAAAAAGGACAGAAATTGCTGAAATTGAATTGCCCGCAGGCAGATAGTTAGAAAAAGAAGAAAGGAGAGAGAGAGAGAGAGAGAGAGAGAGAGAAAGATATGTTAAGGAAAGGGAGAGGAAATACCAGTAGAATTGGATACAAAAGAGGAAGGCAAAGTGAGATAGAGAACAAGGAAAGGCAGAGGGACAAAGAAGGAATAATAGGAGAAAGGGAAAAATAAATAATGGAGAAAAAGGGCTGTGGGGGAAAGAGACAAAAAAGAGGGCGATAAGAATAGATAGAGAGGAGACAAACAAATAAAGAAGAGAGGAAGAGAGAAGGGCAGCAAGGAGGAACGTAAAGGAGTGGGAGACAGGACAGGAAAGTGGATAGAGAATGGGAGAGAGGGATAAACAAGAGAAGGAAAGCGGGGGAGAGAAGAAGTAAGTAGAGAGAGGGGAGGTAAAAAAGGGAGGTATAGAAGGCGAGAAAAAGATACAAAGAACGAAGGAGGGAAAAGAAAGAGGACAGGAAGGGAAATAAATAAGGGAGAGAGAAGAACAATAGAAGGAGGAAAGGGAGGGAGGTAAAAAATTGAGGACTAGAGTAAAGAGAGAGATAAAAAGGAGGTATAGAATGAGGAAAGGAAGATAAAGAAGGGACGGAGGAAAGGGAGGGAGATACATAAAAAGGGAGGTATAGAATAAGGAGAGGGAGATTACTAAGGGAAGGAGGGAAATACGTAAGGGAGAGGGAGAGAAATAAGGGGAGAAAAAGGGAGATAATCTAAACGAGAGAATAGAATAGAATAATATTTATTTGTAATTAATGTTTAAGTACATTTTTACAAAGGTTGACAACATAACATGTAACATTATAAGAAGAAAAATTACAAACTATACTCTTAAGCAAAATAATTGTAATAAATTTGAAAATAACTAGACTCTTTGTACAAGAAAAATAACTAGACTCTTAAGCAAGACAAATAGACAAATAATTAAACAAAACAAATAACTAGACTCTTTAAACAGGGCAAATAGGTAGACTCTTTAAACAAAACAAATAGGTAACTAGGCTCTTTAAACAACACAAAATCACAGGATTCGATAAAGGGAAACAAATGATACTACTCGTTTCGCAAGAAAGCCCTCAGCTTTAGAGCTCCTTGTACATAATAATAGAGATTATTGAGATGGGGCTTCCAAGCAAATTCGCCTCCTTCTCCTCCTCCAAAGTAACTCACGTTCTAAGAAGACATTACGTTTGGTCACGTAGCTTCAACACGTGGTAACGATAAAGGCACTCGTCCAGTAAGTGGGAGGTTGCGGGTTCGAATTAAAAACACATGTCAAGTTCTCTCATGGAATTTCTCATGAAACATTTGTCTTTCTTTGAAAACATTACGTTCTGTCACGTATTCCAAGCCCTGACACATGTAATATACACCATTCTCTACATTTAGTAGCTCCTAATGTTTACTGATAAGGGGACTCGTCCGCTAAGTGGGAGGTTGCGGGCTCGAGTCTAAAAGACATGTCGAGTTTTTGGTAGGTACCTATGACATATGCAGCAAAGTTACTGACAATCTTTGAAGACATTACTGTAGACTGCAATGAGGATACAAAAGAAAAATACATAGCTACTAGCTATTAGCGAGTGTACAAAGGTATAGGTAGGTATGTAGAAAAAAAAGGTTGAGAATATGCTTATCACTTCGTTCAATTAGCTAAACAAGTACTTAGTATTTCAAAGAAAGCTGTATATTTTCTGCCACCTACTGCAAGTTCCACAGAGTCAATATTGCATCTAATGAAGCAACGTAGTTGATGTGTATGACGTAGTACATATTCTATTTTACATCAGGGCCGTATCCAGGATTTTGTCGAGGGGGCGCCCGAGGGCTCAAAGAGTGATGTACCGGGGGGTGGGGGGATGTTCCAAATTTTCGAAGATTAGTCGACAGTAAAGGAGAAAAATCAAGCTCGAGGGGGGAGGCAGGTCCCCCTCGGCCCCCCTCTAAATACAGCCCTGCATAGAAGCTTGTATAAATATTAGCAAGCAAGCTGTTTTCCTAACAACTTCCACTAACAAGCTTTATCTCCTGCTTACGTCAAACTTTCCGATGTCTTGCAGTGATGAAGGTAATTAAAATTGCTGTTAAGGAAAGGGAGAGGAAATACCAGTAGAATTGGATACAAAAGAGGAAGGCAAAGTGAGATAGAGAACAAGGAAAGGCAGAGGGAAAAAGAAGGAATAATAGGAGGAAGGGAAAAATAAATAATGGAGAAAAGGGGCTGTGGGGGAAAGAGAGGGCAATGAGAATAGATAGAGAGGAGATAAACAAATAAATAAGAGAGAAAGGCAGCAAGGAGGAACGTAAAGGAGTGGGAGACAGGACAGGAAAGTGGATAGAGAATGGGAGAGAGGGATAAACAAGAGAAGGAAAGCGGGGGAGAGAAGAAGTAAGTAGAGAGAGAGAAACAGAGGAGATCCAATTTACAAACTTTTCCCCACACACAGGAGAGAGATTTTCCTGTGAGGGAATACAGGAGAATTTTTTTCCTGTAAATAAATAGAGCTTAGCCATGGATCTATTAGTTCTAAAAATAAGAACAGAGCTTAGCCATGGATCTATTAGTTCTAAAAAGTAAGAACAGAGCGTAGAGAGAGGGGAGGTAAAAAAGGGAGGTATAGAAGGCGAGAAAAAGATACAAAGAACGAAGGAGGGAAAAGAAAGAGGACAGGAAGGGAAATAAATAAGGGAGAGAGAAGAACAATAGAAGGAGGAAAGGGAGGGAGGTAAAAAATTGAGGACTAGAGTAAAGAGAGAGATAAAAAGGAGGTATAGAATGAGGAAAGGAAGATAAAGAAGGGACGGAGGAAAGGGAGGGAGATACATAAAAAGGGAGGTATAGAATAAGGAGAGGGAGATTACTAAGGGAAGGAGGGAAATACGTAAGGGAGAGGGAGAGAAAAAGGGAGATAATCTAAACGAGGGATATTTTAGACAGCCAAGTCACGTGTATAAGAACAGAGCTTAGCCATGGATCTAAGTTCTAAAAATAAGAACAGAGCTTAGCCATGGATCTAAGTTCTAAAAATAAGAACAGAGGTTAGCCATGGATCTAAGTTCTAAAAATAAGAACAGAGCTTAGCCATGGATCTAAGTTCTAAAAATAAGAACAGAGCTTAGCCATGGATCTAAGTTCTAAAAATAAGAACAGAGCTTAGCCATGGATCTAAGTTCTAAAAATGAGGGAGATACATAAAAAGGGAGGTATAGAATAAGGAGAGGGAGATTACTAAGGGAAGGAGGGAAATACGTAAGGGAGAGGGAGAGAAATAAGGGGAGAAAAAGGGAGATAATCTAAACGAGGGATATTTTAGACAGCCAAGTCACGTGCTGGTATTATTGCTGTGGAAAAATGGAGAGGACAGACAGTCCTGTATGATGCTTCGGCTGTCTGGTCCTTACAGAAATAACAACCCTATCAAATGGACACCATCCTTTTTTCACGTAATTCTTCATGTGAGTCTGGAGAAATTTGTGTGAACATCACGAGGTTAAAACTTATACAGAGTTGTTTGTCAGAAAGTCCACCAAAGGTACCTTTTTGATATTTCTAAAAATATTGACTCGGTTTATCTACAGATGCCATTAAAGTGATAAAAGTGTAGCAATTGGGATGCATCCAAATGGATACAGTGCTAAAATAAGGGTTAAGCAGAAAAGGACCATCCATAAGGGGAATAGCCTTATGGATAGGATAGAATAGAATATACCTTTTTTATCCTGCTTGAATGAGACTAAAAAGTCCTTTTACCCCAGCAGTCTAAACAAGGTCCCCGTGTATTTTGGTTCTTTTCTCCTTAATGATTTCCAAATACTAGCAGGATACAGGTTGCCCGTGCTTCGCCATTTAAAATTGATCATAACTAGAGATGGGTTTAGATTTCGGAAAAATCTTCTCTTATTGCACATCTAGGATGTTGGGAACTGGGAACATCCCTTCCAAATTTCAGCTTTTTAGATGTTTGGGTTCTGGAGATGAGCGATCAGTGCATGAATGGATCTCGCCTTTTTGCAATAATAAGACTGAAATCGAACCCATGACTTGGCGCTTTTATAAGCGGTCAATTTTCCGGTCGCTTCTTTTTTCCCTTTCTAACTTACAGTAGGGTAGCGTGTCTATCTTGTAAGCGCTAGGTTCAATTCCTCTCTCTCTCTCTCTCTCTCTCTCTCTCTCTCTCTCTCTCTCTCTCTCTCTCTCTCTCTCTCTCTCTCTCTGTCTCGTGTAGTTTATGGGTGTTTCCTAACTCGTTGACTTTGCCCCCTATAACATGCATCATCCACTTTGCCCTTTATATCCCATGTTATGTTCCCCACATAGGTACATAATGTATAGAGGTATCTCTACAAATATCTGCATCAGTGGTGTATCGTTTAGAAAGCTTTTTTTCCTCGAAGCTCAAATTTTCATTTTTGAAGTCGTTTGATAGGGGGAACTGAAACAACGGAGCTGTTATCGAGAACGAGCCGTATCTGTTGAGAATAAAGTCTGCCTTGGGTGGGAATCGAGCCCATGACCTAGCACTTAAAAGGCGTTCCAAGCTAACTTAGGCTGTAGGGTGGAGAAAACTTTTTTTCCTCGAACCTCAAATTTTCATTTTTGAAGACGTTTGATAGGGGGAACTGAAACAACGGAACTGTTATCAAGAACGAGCCGTATCTGTTGAGAATAAAGTCTGCCTTGGGCGGGAATCGAGCCCATGACCTAGCACTTAAAAGGCGTTCCAAGCTAACTTAAACTTAGGCTGTAGGCTGCAATTCACCCTCACACTCTTCCTCTCTCCCTATCTTTCTCCCTCACACACACACACTCTCTCTCACTCTTCCTCCTTTCCCTCTATGTTCTTTCCCTCTCTTTCTCTTCCTTCCTCCTCTCTTTCTCGACCTTTTTCCATTATGTTCTTTCCCTCTCTTTCTTCCCATTTTCTTCTTTTCGGCCATTCCCTCTTTTTCTCCCACTCAATATTTTATACCCTCTCTCTCTCTCTCTCTCTTATCCTTCCCTACCTCCCTCTTTCATCCTTCTTCCTCTCTCTCTCTCTTATCCTTCCCTACCTCCCTCTTTCATTCCTCTCCCCCTTACCGTCGCTTCTTCTCTAATCCCTCTCTTCTTTCTTCCTCTTGTATGTTTTTCTTCCCTCCTTCTTTCCCGTCTCTCCTTTATCCCTCTTTCTGTCTCTCTTTCTTTCTTTCATCCCTCTTTCTTCTTCCTCTCACATGTTCTTTCCTCTCTTGTTATTTTTACTCACCTCTTATGTTTCACATCACCTTTTTAGGTACTTTCATCTCTGTAATTTTCTTCTTTTGTTTTCTCAAATACTTCTCCCTCTCCCTTCATTATACTCTTCCCTTCTTTCTAATCTCATTTTCTCCTCCTCTTTCCTATTCTTTTTCTGCTCACCCTTCTTCCGTTCTTTTGTTCCTCTTCTTTCTTACTCTCCTTTTTCTTCTCTCCCTCCTTATTCCTCTCCTCCCCTTCTTCTTCTTCTTCTCCTCCTTCTTATCTCCTCTTTCATCACATCCTATCTCAACTTTTTCTTTTTCGTTCGTTCCATTTCTCTCTCTGTCTGTGTCTCGTGTAGTTTATGGGTGTTTCCTAACTCGTTGACTTTGCCCCCTATAACATGCATCATCCACTTTGCCCTTTGTATCCCATGTTATGTTCCCCACATACATAATGTGTAGAGGTATCTCTATAAATATCTGCATCAGTGGTGTATCGTTTAGAAAGCTTTTTTTCCTCGAAGCTCAAATTTTCATTTTTGAAGTCGATTGATAGGGGGAACTGAAACAACGGAACTGTTATCGAGAACCGTATCTGTTGAGAATAAAGTCTGCCTTGGGTGGGAATCGAGCCCATGACCTAGCACTTAAAAGGCGTTCCAAGCTAACTTAGGCTGTAGGCTGGCAAAGTCACATCAAATTCCAGTTTTAACAGTTTAATTTTACCTGCCAATTTTGTATGAACGCCGTACAACCATTTAATTATGCAATTGCAACATATGCAGTATTAGTGGAGATTACTGGTTTACCAGCCTGAACATTCTTGAGATCATAATCTCGATTATTTTCCAACTCGAGTTGTAACTCAAGTGGAAATTACTCGAGTTGAATATTTATTCCTGGAGTTGAATATTTATCTCAATGAATTTGTAGTAAACGTAAGCGAGTTCGATTCCCGCCTTGCGCGGATTTTATCCTGAACGGATAAGATTCGTTCTTTTTCGGATAAGATTCGTTCTTTCTCCTATCCTGTCCTCCTAATAAGACCTCTCTTGTTAGAGTTACCTCCATCAAACCTCTTCAATAAAAAGCTTGCTTCTATTTTTATTCAACCTATTCTGACGTCGCCATACACCACCAAGTCGACCTCGCATTCTCGGTGACTCAAACCCACCCACCACTCAGTCACGGTGAAAATATTTTCATTGAAAACTAATTCATAATTCATCAATGTCATACGAAACGTCAAATGGGGACTCAAATGGAGGTAGGGGGTGCACCCCATTGGCGTACAACACACGAAAAGTCACTTAATATCAATTTGATACTGAGTGGAAGGAGGGGAGATCTATAGCAGAAAGGGATCGAGAAGGGAGGTAAAAGAGAACTATAGAGGAGAAAGGCGCAGGGGAAGGTGTTAATTCCCACACCCTCTCATTATTCTCCCTCTTCTCGTGTTTCCCCCCCATAGCGTCATTATTTCCCTCTCCCAAAATTCTTTCCCTCCTAAATTTCCCTGACATTATCTTCCCACAAGATTCCTAATTCCCAACTCACGTTAACGTCCGTCTGTTCTTTTTTCCCATAATTTATTTCCTGGTAGATAATGATTTTCCCAGGGATGTGTTTCTTTTTTATTATTTTAGTTAGAAGAATTTTCCCTAGCTCCTTTTTGAAGAAGAGGTTTGATAGAGGGAACTGTAACAAAGGAGGTCCTATCGTCCCGAAATAGAAGACAGGAGAAACAACAGGATAATTTGATACTTTTTTTTTTCAGCTCTAACTTGGTTTCAATCAGGGACTGGATAATGAAGACTGATTGATAAAATTGGAGGAGTTTTGACTTTGGGTTGGGTGGATGGGTATTGACATTTCAAAGTCACATATACAAATATACATAAGAAGAAAATCTAAGGGATTTTATGCTTCTAGACACTTTTTTTGGCTAAAAAGTAAGAAGGATTTCTTTTCTTTTTTTAGGAAGTTTTTTTTCTGTTTAAGAGGTTTGACAGAGGGAACTGTAACTGCTATGGTCCTATCGTCCCGAAAGCAAAGAGAGAAAGAAGACAAGATAGGAACAGCCGTTCTGAGAACGAACATTATCCCATCAGGATAAAATCCGCCCCGGGCGGGAATTGAATCCGCGGCCTAGTGCTTACAAGGCAGACGCACTACCAACTTAGCTAACTAGGCTGGCATATTTAGGAAGTTTGATTGGGGAGCTGTAACTACTAAGGTCTTATCGTCCCGAAAGCGAAGAGAGAAAGAAGACAAGATAGGAGAATGCCAGCCGTTCCGAGAACAAACCCTATCTGTTTTAGATTTCAGCCCCTCAAAGCTAACTAGTCTGGCGTTTTTCAACTTTCGACAACCTAGCAATGTTTTATTCAACAATGTTCCCTCTTTGTCTTTCTCTCTCTCGGTCTCGCTCGCTCTCAGTCACTCAGCTTTCAGCTCTGTTGTTTCATTGTTTCGGTCGCTTTTAGAACAAAGTTTAATGCAATGTTCCGTTCTTGTTTGCTTCTTTCAGGGAAAGAGAGAGAGAGAGAGAGTCGAACAAATCATTGTTTCGGTCGCTTTTAGAACAAAGTTTAATGCAATGTTCCGTTCTTGTTTGCTTCTTTCAGGGAAAGAGAGAGAGAGAGAGAGAGTCGAACAACGTTCCAATACAATGTACTGTTTCGTGTTTGTTTCCTTAAGGGAGAGAGACAGAATAGAAATAAAGAGAGAGAACGAGAACGGGGGCATTTGAAAGTAATTGTTTCGGTCGCTTTTAGAACAAAGTTTAATGCAATGTTCCGTTCTTGTTTGCTTCTTTCAGGGAAAGAGAGGGAGAGAGAGAGAGTCGAACAACGTTCCAATACAATGTACTGTTTCGTGTTTGTTTCCTTGAGGGAGAGAGACAGAATAGAAATAAAGAGAGAGAACGAGAACGGGGGCATTTGAAAGATTGTTTCGGTCGCTTTTAGAACAAAGTTTAATGCAATGTTCCGTTCTTGTTTGCTTCTTTCAGGGAAAGAGAGGGAGAGAGAGAGAGAGAGAGTCGAACAACGTTCCAATACAATGTACTGCTTCGTGTTTGTTTCCTTAAGGGAGAGAGACAGAATAGAAATAAAGAGAGAGAACGAGAACGGGGGCATTTGAAAGTTAAGGGGTCTCCGGAAGAGACAGGCGAAAGAGAATGGGACGAGGAGGAAGAGAAGAAGAAAAAGAGGAGAATGAAGAAGGAAATTTAGAAAGACAGAAAAGGGGAAAGGAGAGAGAGCGAGGGGAAGGAGTCGAGAAGGAGGAAGAGAGACGAGGGGGGAGAGAAAAATGAAATTAGAAGAAAGGGAGAAAGGGGAAGGAGGGAGAGAGAGAGAGAGGAGAGAAAGAAATTAGAGGTGGTATAAAATAAAGTAGGGGAGAAAGAGGAAGGAGGGAGGGAGAGAAAGAGAAAGGATAAGAGGAGAGTGAGAGTAGGGGAAGTGAGGGGAGGGACACAAATTAGAGCACGGGAGAACAGACACTCACACAAAAAACAGAATGCTGTCGCCAATGAAATATTCCCTTATTGACAAAAATCTATACATTACATCTCTTATCTAATAACCTCAAAGGGTAAATGTACCAATTATTGACGCATGGAAGAAAAAAAAAAAAGAAAACATGGTTGTTATTGGCCCTTCAGTAAGTTCACGCCCCATAAGTCTGTACTGAACAATCATTTTCAAGACAAGACAAGATTAAAGGTAGGATTCGTAGAAGCTTAACCCAACTTATGGGGCTGTTTGCACGAAAAAAAAGGAATCAAAAGATAGCTTGCTTGTGCAGTCCAATCTTATGGGGGTGGACTCACCCAGAGGACAATAATTAGTACACTTACCCTATCTATCCATTACATCCTATAGCTGATAAGGTTATAGGTATCTTCGGTTATTATTTCAATAGGTACATAGCTACTTGTCCAAGTTTCCTTCTGTTGTTTATCAGATATGCCAGCCTAGTTAAGAGTGAGAGTAGGGGAAGTGAGGGGAGGGACACAAATTAGAGCACGGGAGAACAGACACTCACACAAAAAACAGAATGCTGTCGCCATGAAATATTCCTTTATTGACAAAAATCTATACATTACATCTCTTATCCAATAACGTCAAAGGGTAAGTGTACCAATTATTGACACATGTAAAAAAAACGCGATTATTGGCCCCTCAGTAAGTCCACGCTCATAAGTCTGTACCACACAAACATTTTCAAGATCTCAAAGGTTAGATTCGCAGAAGCTTAACCCAATTTTTAGGGCTGTTTGCATGAAAAAGAAAGGAATCAAAAGATAGCTTGTTTGTGCAGTCCAAATAAGATTGAAATCAAAGAGGACAATAATTGGTACACTTACCCTATCTATCCATTACATCCTTTAGCTGATAAGGTTATATCTTCAGTGTTATTATTTCATTACGTAACTACTTGTCAGCCAACCGCAGTGGTGTAGTGGTTAGCGCGATGGACTTCGGATCTGGAGGTTGGTGGTTCGAGTCCAGGTGGTTCGAGCATTTGTGACAAACAACACAATTAAAATTCCTACGTAGCTACTTGTCCAAGTTTCCTTCTATTGTTTATCAGATATGCCAGCCTAGTAGTCACGTGTTGGTATTATTGCTGTGGAAAAATGGAGAGGACAGACAATCCTGTATGATGCTTCGGCTGTCTGGTCCTTACAGAATTAACAACTCTATCAAATGGACAGCATCCTTTTTTCACGTACTTCTTCATGTGAGTCTGGAGAAAGTCAAGAAAGTTTGACCGCTCATAATTAGAGATGGGTTTAGATTTCGGAAAAATCTTCTCTTATTGCATACCTGGCTGTCTGGTCCTTACAGAATTAACAACTCTATCAAATGGACAGCATCCTTTTTTCACGTACTTCTTCATGTGAGTCTGGAGAAAGTAAAGAAAGTTTGACCGCTCATAACTAGAGATGGGTTTAGATTTCGGAAAAATCTTCTCTTAGTGCACATCTAGGATGTTGGGAACATCCCTTCCAAATTTCAGCTTTTTAGATGTTTGGGTTCTGGAGATGAGCGATCAGTGCATAAATGGATCTCGCCTTTTTACAATAATAAAACTGAAATCGAACCCACGATTTGGCGCTTTTATTAGCGGTCGATTCTTTTTTTCCCTTTCTACCTTACAGTAGCGTGTCTATCTTGTAAGCGCTAGGTTGCGGGTTCAATTCCCACCTGGAGTGAAGTTATCCTGAACAGATAAGGTTTGTACTTGGAACGGCTGGAATTCTTTCCCACCTGGAGTGAAGTTTTCCTGAACAGATAAGGTTTGTACTCGGAACGGCTGGAATTCTCCTATCCTGTCTTCCTTCTCTCTTCGCTTTCGGTAAGACATCAGGAGTTACAATTCCCGTTTTCCAGTAATAAGTGGGAAGTAAAGAGGTAGCAAAGTTGGCGAAGCACGAAAGAGCTGTGGGACTTTTCCTTTGGTTTGAGAGTCTGATATTGTAGGACATTTTTTTCATCTTGAAGGGAGAAGGGAGAAAAAAGGGAGAAAGGGAAAAATAATGAAGGGAAAGAAGAAGAAAGAATGGAGAGAGGGGAAATAAAGGCACGTAGAGGGAGAAAAGGAGGAGTGATCAAGGAAAAGAGGGAACGAGGGAAGACAAGGGAAGAAAAAAGGGAATGGAGAGAGAAATAACGAAGAAAGGAGGGGAAAAAATAGAAAATGGGAGGATAATAAGGGGAAAAGAATGAGAAAGGAGAGGGGGAAAAGGTATGAAGAGGGCAAAGAATCATAAAGAGGGTAAAATAAAGTTTCCTGGATACTTTCTTTTTCCGCCAAGATGTCTCCTTAAATAAAAGCCCAAAGGATCATTGTTTGAGAACCCTGCCTTGTGTGGAGTAGGGTATCCTTTCAGCCTTTTGAGTTCTCAACAACTTTATCTGCCTTGTGGGTACCTAAGGATTTAGGAGGTGGAGAAGAAGGAGGCGAAGAAGAAAAGGAAGAAGGAGGCGAAGAAGAAAAAGAAGAATGAGGAGGCGAAGAAGAAAAAGAAGAAGGAGGAGGAGGAGAAGAAGGAGGCAAAGAAGAAGGAGGAGGAGAAGAAGGAGGCGAAGAAGAAGAAAAAGAAGAAGGAGGAGGAGAAGAAGAAGGCGAAGAAGAAAAAGAAGAAGAAGAAGGAGGAGGCGAAGAAGAACTAGGTATAACACCATCACACCTGATGTTCGTATGAATAACGTCGGAAGGATAGGTATATATATGTATAAAGATAACTTATGAAGAAAGAAAACGTGGAGGATGTGTGGATTTGAACCACCTGTTTCACTGAAACAGTGGAAGAGGGATGAGTTGGATATGTCTAACGTGTGTTGAGGCAGAGAAACGAGTCTACGTGTGTTGATAAATTGTTGATGAAAGGGAAACACTAATATACATCAGTTATACATCTCCGGAAGAAACAGGCGAAAGAGAATGGGACGAGGAGGAAGAGAAGAAGAAAAAGAGGAGAATGAAGAAGGAAGAGAAGAATAAGAAGGCGAAGGAGAAGAATAAGAATGAGAAAGAGGAGGAAGTTAAGAAGAACAGAAGGAAAAAAAAAGAAGAATCAGAGGGAAGACGAGAGGGAAGAAGAAAAGGAGGAGGAGGAATAGAAGAAGAAGGACGAGGAAGAAGAAGAAGAAGAAGAAGGAGAGATAATGTGGACAGAAAAAGAATATGTTGGAATATTACACACAAGGTGACACAAGAAGAGTAAAAGACCGATGATCAAGAAAAAATAAACCTTTTCCTCAGATTTTTTCGACAAAATAGGTACCTACAAGAAGAATCAGAGGGAAGACGAGAGGGAAGAAGAAAAGGAGGAGGAGGAATAGAAGAAGAAGGACGAGGAAGAAGAAGAAGGAGAGATAATGTGGACAGAAAAAGAATATGTTGGAATATTACACACAAGAAGAGTAAAAGACCGATGATCAAGAAAAAATGAACCTTTTCCTCAGATTTTTTCGACAAAATACCTACGCTTTGTTAAAATAATTTTGTACACAAAGCAGAATTTTCCTTCTTTTTCAAAAGACAAAATCGTCTATGATATATTTGACCGTTCTTAGAACGTACTATGACTGGGAGCGTGACCTAAACGTACAGTTGGGATTTATTTTTAGAAGAGAAAATACATCTTGACTTCTGCCCTTCCTCGGAAATATGAACACACATCATGATAAATTCAAACCACAACAAAGAAATGCTTTTAAGATCCCCTAACCAGTCCTACAATCCTACATACTTAGCGGCAAAAGTTTACGAAGAATTTTCCTAGCCATAAAGAAGTGGAGAACGTTGCAATGAAAATTAGAGAAATACTAAAACTTGAGACTTGAGGTTAGAAAAGAGGAGAGGGAGAGTGTGTGAGGGATTGAGAAGGGGAGGAGAGAGAAGATGGAGAGGGAGAGAAGGGGAGGAGAGAGAAGATGGAGAGGGAGAGAAGGGGATTCTGCCCTTCTCGGAAATATGAAACACACATCATGATAAATTCAAACCACAACAAAGAAATGCTTTTAAGATCCCCTAACAATCCTACATACTTAGCGGCAAAAGTTTACGAAGAATTTTCCTAGCCATAAAGAAGTGGAGAACGTCGCAATGAAAATTAGAGAAATACTAAAAACTAAAACTTGAGGTTAGAAAAGAGGAGAGGGAGGGAGTGTGAGGGATTGAAAAGGGGAGGAGAGAGAAGATGGAGAGGGAGAGAAGGGGAGGAAGAGGGAGAGAGATGATGGAGAGGAGGAGGAGGTTGAGAGGGGAGGGGGAGAGAGAGATAAGTAAAAGTCACGTTTAGAACAGAATGTGGAGAGGAAGAAGAAAAAGTAAAGAAAAAGAAGAAGAAGAGAGAGAGAGAGAGAGAGAGAGAGAGAGAGACAGAGGTGGTATAGGAGAGGCAGACAAATTAAGAGATTAAAAAGGAGAAAGAGAGAGAGAGAAAAAAAGGAAGTAGGACAGAGAGACGCAAACGAGGAAACACTAGACTGACTCTTCACTTTATCACGAGAGAGGAGAGAGCCGCACACTTGCGGAAAAAAAGAGCTCCGGAACTTTTCCACTGCGGTTCCTGAGGTTTCAAATCGAAGCTTCAATGGCGAAAACCGCAGGCAGACAAATAATCCTTTTCTTCTTCTCCTTCTTCTCTTTCAATGTGGAATTCCTACGACCACGCGACATTGCTGGAACCAACAAAACTTGACACTGATGGTCACTCACCATCAGACAGTCTTTCAGACGACCGTGTTGGAAGCTTTTTCCATCCACACACGTTCCGGCTGTTATAGACAGCGTGATTGGCCGGCAGTGCACCGGTTAATATGTTCCCCATAAGCCCAAATTCGGGAGTCCTTGGTTAGACTGCGGGGGAAAAGGGACATTTCAGTCCTATCCCAGCAGGATAAACAAGGTATATTCTATATTATACACGCCTAAATAAAATAATGGCAACTATAAATACTTGGTCTTGAGAAGTCCCAAGAAACAAGAAACCCCGCAGACTTCTCTTCTCTTTTTGGGAAAAAACTCTCTTCTGCTTAGGAACAGTTCGGTTTGAACTTAATCTTTCTTACAAATGAGGTTTCTTTTACAAATAGTATTTGTCTACGATACTGCTGGGATTCGAACCGCAGGTCCCTCGGTTAGAAATCCAATGTAAAATAAGGGTTAAGCAGAAAAGGACCATCCATAAGGGGAATAGCCTTATGGATAGGATAGAATAGAATATACCTTTTTTATCCTGCTCGAATGAGACTAAAAAGTCCTTTTACCCCAGCAGTCTAAACAAGGTCCCCGTGTATTTTGGTTCTTTTCTCCTTGATGATTTCCAAATACTAGCAGGATACAGGTTGCCCGTGTTTCGCCATTTAAAATTGATCATAACTAGAGATGGGTTTAGATTTCGGAAAAATCTTCTCTTATTACACATCTAGGATGTTGGGAACATCCCTTCCAAATTTCAGCTTTTTAGATGTTTGGGTTCTGGAGATGAGCGATCAGTGCATAAATGGATCTCGCCTTTTTACAATAATAAGACTGAAATCGAACCCACGACTTGGCGCTTTTATAAGCGGTCAATTTTCCGGTCGATTCTTTTTTTCCCTTTCTAACTTACAGTAGCGTGTCTATCTTGTAAGCGCTAGGTTGCGGGTTCAATTCCCACCTGGAGTGAAGTTTTCCTGAACAGATAAGGTTTGTACTCGGAACGGCTGGAATTCTCCTATCCTGTCTTCCTTCTCTCTTCGCTTTCGGTAAGACATCAGGAGTTACAATTCCCGTTTTCCAGTAATAAGTGGGAAGTAAAGAGGTAGCAAAGTTGGCGAAGCACGAAAGAGCTGTGGGACTTTTCCTTTGGTTTGAGAGTCTGATATTGTAGGACATTTTTTTCATCTTGAAGGGAGGAAAAATTTGTGAGGGAGAAAGGTAAAAGAACACTCAAATAAGCATCATTCAATAGGATAAGGAAAGTCGTGTGATGTTCACACCAGATTCCTTCTCTCTTCGCTTTCGGTAAGACACCAGGAGTTACAATTCCCGTTTTCCAGTAATAAGTGGGAAGTAAAGAGGTAGCAAAGTTTGCGAAGCACGAAAGAGCTGTGGGACTTTTCCTTTGGTTTGAGAGTCTGATATTGTAGGACATTTTTTTCATCTTGAAGGGAGAAAGGGGAAAAATAATGAAGGAAAAGCTTGGCGAAGCACGAAAGAGCTGTGGGACTTTTCCTTTGGTTTGAGAGTCTGATATTGTAGGACATTTTTTTCATCTTGAAGGGAGAAAAAAAGGGAGAAAGGGGAAAAATAATGAAGGGAAAGAAGAAGAAAGAATGGAGAGAGGGGAAATAAAGGCACGTAGAGGGAGAAAAGGAGGAGTGATCAAGGAAAAGAGGGAACGAGGTAAGACAAGGGAAGAAAAAAGGGAATGGAGAGAGAAATAACGAAGAAAGGAGGGGAAAAATATAGAAAATGGGAGGATAATAAGGGAAAAAGAATAACAAAGGAGAAAGGAGAGGGGGAAAAGGTATGAAAAGGGCAAAGAATCATAAAGAGGGTAAAATAAAGTTTCCTGGATACTTTCTTTTTCCGCCAAGATGTCTGCTTGAAGAGTAAATAAAAGCCCAAAGGATCATTGTTTGAGAACCCTGCCTTGTGTGGAGTAGGGTATCCTTTCAGCCTTTTGAGTTTTCAACAACTTTATCTGTCTTGTGGGTACCTAAGGATTTAGGAGGTGGAGAAGAAGGAGGCGAAGAAGAAGGAGGAGAAGAAGCAGGCGAAGAAGGAGGCGAAGAAGAAAAAGAAGAAGGAGGAGGAGAAGAAGGAGGCGAAGAAAAAAAAGAAGAAGGAGGGGGAGAAGAAGGAGGCGAAGAAGAAGGAGGAGAAGAAGCAGGCGAAGAAGGAGGCGAAGAAGAAAAAGAAGAAGGAGGAGG
The DNA here is from genome assembly GCF_000475195.1 of Diaphorina citri. Classification (NCBI taxonomy): domain Eukaryota; kingdom Metazoa; phylum Arthropoda; class Insecta; order Hemiptera; family Psyllidae; genus Diaphorina; species Diaphorina citri. Next base: position 801 of record NW_007380345.1, on the reverse strand, counting down.
AGAAGAAGAAGACGAAGAAAAAAAAAGAAGGAGGAGGAGAAGAAGGAGGCGAAGAAAAAAAAGAAGAAGGAGGAGGGAGAGAGAGAGAGAAGCAGAAAGAAATAGAGAAGAAATAAGAGCATAAAATACAAGGAAGAAAAATTGTGTTTCATTCTGCTACTACCTATCTTACTTTCTTTCTCTCTTCCTCTTTTTCTTATTTGAAGGGAGATAGGTAGGAATAGACAGATAGAGAGAGAGAGAGAGAGAAAGAAAGGGAGAGAGAGA
>NW_007380345.1:0-527 GCF_000475195.1 Diaphorina citri | reverse complement strand
AGGAGGCGAAGAAGAACTAGGTATAACACCATCACACCTGATGTTCGTATGAATAACGGCGGAAGGATAGGTATATATATGTATAAAGATAACTTATGAAGAAAGAAAACGTGGATGTGTGGATGTGAACCACCTCCTATCTCACTGAAACAGTGGAAGAGGGATGAGTTGGATATGTCTAACGTGTGTTGAGGCCGAGAAACGAGTCTCTCTCTCTCTCTCTCTCTCTCTCTCTCTCTCTCTCTCTCTCTCTCTCTCTTATGTTCATCTCCTTACGATTTATTCTCTCTTTTCCTCTTCTTCCTTATTCTCTCTCTATCTTCTATATTCTCTCTCTCTCTGTCTCTCATTTCTAGTTCTTCCTCTTTTTACTCAATTTATCTTTACATCCTTCTCTCTCTCTCTCTCTCTCTCTCTTTTATACCATCTGAGATATCCACTTACCTAATCAAAAATCTCTAGAGCTTTATAGGTACGTAAAAGTTAAGAGAAAGAGAGAGAGAGAGAGAGAGAGAGAGAGAGAGAAA
>NW_007380344.1:0-25928 GCF_000475195.1 Diaphorina citri | reverse complement strand
TATAGGCCGGGCGGCGCTTCAAACTCTTGACGTTCGCACGCCTCCGCACACTTGATTTCACCAAAGAAGAAACAATAACTGACCGAACGAAATGCGATCTAAGTTTTGCACTGAGTTCTTCCGATCATGACCATATGTCTTTTTTTATGAAATCCAGATCAACACGAGATATCATTACATTGTTTGTCTCATTCAGCTTCACATTAACTACATTAACATGAATATTGTTTATCCCATAGGAATACATGGCGGAAGGTATTCCAGTAGATCTTATTGAATACACTGACAACAGACCAGTCCTAGATCTCCTCCTATCCAGACCCATGGGACTATTAGCCTTGCTAGATGAAGAGAGTCGATTCACTAGATCCACGGACAGAACACTAATAGGTGAGTTGAGCTTTCCTCGAGGGATAAAACATCTTTTAGACTGGAATGTGCGAATTCTGCAAAAATATTGGGATCGAGTGGATTGGAACACAGCACATACCTTCAGGCACATTCCACTTGTCAAGGGTCTAGGCTTACCTTGCCATTGAGATCAATTTAATTTGAAGAAACCATTTACTGATGAAAATTCGTTTTGAAACAATAATTACCTAGTTCAAAAAAAAAGAAAGAAATTTGACTTGAAATCTCATATTTTCTTGGCATCTTGGCCATAGCCCCTTAAAGCCTTAAACTCTTGTAGAATATGTTAGCAATACAAGATCGTTAGCTGAGCTAGCAATTGGACTTTATCCTAGGTGTGTACATTTATTATTGTTTTTCCCCCAAAAGCATAAACACAACTTATTGAACATAAGAATAAATAGTTCCTTCCATAGGTATTAAACTTCTTATTTATGTAGTTAAATGAACGTCCATAAGACTTATAGAATCATCAAACCCAAGTACCATTATACCATAGAACAAGATCGTTAGCTGAGCTAGCAATTGGACTTTATCCTAGGTGTGTACATTTATTATTGTTTTTCCCCCAAAAGCATAAACACAACTTCAATTAAACATCAGAATAAATATTTCCTTCCATGGGTATTAAACTTCTTATTTATGTAGTTAAGTGAACGTCCATAAGACTTATAGACTCATCAAACCCAAGTACCATTATACCATAGATCCATAGAACCACACCATACACGATTCATAATACCACTAAGTATCCATGTTGCTGTATATGTAGAAGGGGTCTTGTGTTTACATTCTTCTGCTCTACACTACGGCTCTACTGTCCTACTCTTTGGTCTTAGTCTCTCGGTCAATAATATCTACTTCTACTCTACTGTCTTACTCACACTTGCACATTGCACATTCTTCTATTCTGAGATAAGCTCCCTCCCTCCTCCTCATGCGATACACATGTGAGACCACATCAGGTGATATGTGAGGCATGTGGTCTACACAATGGTGTGTACAACATATGAAACATATTAAACTCAGAAAAATGTCTTAATACATTATCTTTGAAGCATGAGTAGTTTACGCTGGTTCGATGCTTTTTATTAGGCACGGGTAGTGTTTCTTTTTCCAATTTAACATAATGGAACAGAATAAATAGGTGAGTAAAAACGTTAAACTTCAAAAGTTCTTTTATCCTCGTAATCTATTAATTTTAAGGACTTTCTGTTATCATCTGCCATAGTTTATATGACGTACCATTAGATAGTAGTAGTAATAGTAATAGTAATAATTGTGCTTTATTATTAAATTTTGACATATCATGACAATTACAAGATTAAATTGTGACAGCACTACAACTAGTCCACCCAACCCCCCCGGGGCCAACAGAAGGACGCGTGGAGATAGCGCGGTCAAACTGTTTTGACTTGGCGGGGCGGAGCGCTACCGCACTCGTTAATTTTTATCCACATAAGCCCAAAATTCCAGTATTCTTAAGGCCCCGGGGGGGTTGGGTGGATTAAGCAGGTTAAGTACATTTTATTAAAATCTATATGCTGAGGCTTACTTGTAGAGGCTAACAGCCCCATAGGACGGGTTGAGCTTCTATGAATCTACGAACTAATTCGGTTTGGTTTCTGTTTCAGTTCTGCCTATCAACCAGTTGCATTCTATTCGGTTTGATCCTGATCACATGGTCCATATCAGGCCTGACACTCGTGTACCTTAGCCTGCTGGGATTGTTATGTGGCCCCGCACTGGTGAAGCGGGCTATAATCATTGTGACGATGCAAAATGTTTGCATCAGCCAATTGACAATCAGCTGACGAGGTTCAGATCTGAGTTATTAACTGATAAGGCCGAAGCGGGCTACCCGATCCAAGCTAGTGCAGGAGTATGTGGCCACCTTCACTCAGTTCCTCAGTACATATCTTGGTGAGTTAACCTTCTTAGGGCTGGGACCATACTTTGAAATATCAAAGATTGCTTGATTAAGCACGGTTGTCAATTGGGGCACGGTTAGCCCAGAGGTAACGCGCTTGCTTCCCACGCAAAAGGTCCCGAATTCAATTCCCTCCATCGACTGAAATTGCAAACATGGAAATATTTCAACGGGTTACTTCCTGGTGTTCTCGTGTTTACCCAGCACCTAAATGGTAAGTATTCATCTACGAACTAATTCGGTTTGGTTTCTGTTTCAGTTCTGCCTATCAACCAGTTGCATTCTATTCGGTTTGATCCTGATCACATGGTCTATATCAGGCCTGACACTCGTGTACCTTAGTCTGCTGGGATTGTTATGTGGTCCCGCCCTGGTGAAGCGGGCTAGCCGATCCAAGCTGGTGCAGGAGTATGTGGCCACCTTCACTCAGTTCCTCAGTACATATCTTGGTAAGTTAACCTTCTTAAGGTGTCTCTAAACATAGTCGACACCGTCGATAGACCGATCGATTGTTGATCGATGTCGACTGAAACCGTACTTTCCCTGGACAACATAGATTCGCCTCTTCACCTTGTCGATCAACCATCAATCGACGGCGTCGACTATGTGTGGACACAGCTTTTGGGCTGGAACCATAGGTACTTTAAAATATCATCATGATTGTTTGATTCAATTTAATAATTTGCAATCTGTATTTACATCTCCGTTCTCAATATCCAGATCAACAATTGATTATCTCAAAGTGTGGTCCCGGGTCTTATTTGATTTCTGTTTTCTTTTTCCAGCTGAAAGCAAGGAAGAGGAAGAGAAAATCATTCCCCACGTCACTGAAGAAACCAAGAAATTCCTAGATGTTGACATTTGTGATGCTCCCTCATCCCATGGTAAACTAAAAGAACCACTACTTTTCCGCACGACTTTTAACCTACCTCGGGCCATGGGCATGTAGAGAGGAGAGATGAGAACTATGCGAGAAAAAAAGGTTGAGAGATTAGATGTGTATGGAATGGAAGAGAAGTTGTTGTTTACAAATGCGAACATTGACAATTAAGTCCTTTTTCCCTAGCATCCCAATGATTTGCTACAATATCAATGTTGGCTTCCGAAGCCAGCATTGATATTGATACTGAAAGAGAAGTGTAGACCTAGGAAAAAGTGGGGAAAATTACGTAAGAAAGGATTCACGAGTTAAAGGGCTCACATGAACCGAATGGCAAAATAGAGCTGGAAGAAAAAGATTGACTAAAAGCACTTACTTGGACCTCCTCACTTGATTCATTCAACTAAATTAGAACCTCCCCTTGTTTTCCAGATTCCATGGAGACTATCCGAAACCTCTCAGACCTCGGTGTCGCAGCCATGCCTAGCCACGATGACGCCAGTCTAGACTCCCTCAGTCCCGACGTTAATACAGACGAGTTCGCTTTACATCAGGGAGAGCCTGCAGAGCTCTCCGATGCAGGCATGGACTCTGCTCTGTACACGCCGCCCCTGAGTTCGGTGTCTAACACGTCATCCTCGGCCTCACTCGTGTCAGATGCCGCCACTGCTTTCGATAATGAGGATCAGGTAATAAAAATAATGCTGATTTATACTGCTCGTTGTTGTTTATCTTTCATTGAGAAAATACTTTATTCAATACTTAACCTATGTAAACTTAGTTTCACAGATAAAAATGAATACAAAATATTGTTTCAGTGCTTTCTTTATTTTCTACACATATTTTTCTGTTTTGCCCCTTTTATTGTGTAGCAAATGTTAGAAAATTAGTTCTGTCTGCTAGGTATTACCAGAACCTTCAAGCATTCTTCGCACTTTTGACGTTCGCGCGCTTCCCGGCAATCTCGGCACGCTTTATTGACGAATTTGACCAAATCAATAGTGAGAAATTGAGAATAGTTAGCTTGGACTTGGACGGTAGCGTGCCTGCCTTGTAAGCGCTAATGCGCGGGTTCAATTCCTGCCCGGGGCGGACTATATCCAAAACAAATAAGGTTCGTTCTACTTTAGCAGTCGGTAACGGGTCATCAAATTTTTAGGGTATGTTTTCTGAGATTATTTTCCTGATTTCCGATGTGTTTTTGAGCATTTGGTACGAAAAATACACCGACTAAAAAAAGACGCAATGTCGTTTGATATTGGAATGAAAAAATACGTCCTACAAGAGCTTCCTCTGACACTAAGAAGCCCTGGTTCAATCCTTTCACTTCTCCCTTCATATTGTGTTCTTGCAGCATGGACTTGGTTTATGAGACATCTGAAATGTACAGAGAGTATTTTAAAGTAAGGAGTGTCCTTAGGCCGGCCACTCAGCACTCACCATCAGATAGACCTGACAGGTACGCCCTAACAGATCCGCCTGCCAGGTCTACCTAATTGTGTGTGTGCCCATCAGGTATCAGGTAGGCGGACCTGATCAGGTGTACCTGTCTTAGCAGTTACACTGTTGCGAGTTATCATTTGCTTCCTGTGAACCCAGTCCTCTCAACTTAACCCGCTGTGTCCTTCCTCCTAAATAACTTCTGAAAAGTTCAAGATCCCTCTATCAAACCTCTAAAAAAGAAAAAAAACTTCGGAATTTTCAATAATTAAGTATTTGTTTGTAAGAAGTAGTGAAGAGCTTCTTCATGATGAAATCATCACAGAATTACTAAGAGCCTCCTTTGTTGTTCTCCCCCCGTAGGAATACTCTTCCACGCCCACTTCCCAGAGTCTCAACCTCAGTCACCTCCTGACCAACATGAGCAAGAGCCTGTTCAACACCGGGGCTGGAGAACCTGCTCAAGGTCATCTGAGAAAGCGACGCACCCTGAGCAGTGCTGACGAGGACTCGGAATTCGAAATGGTGGAACATGATGACGTCATAAACCACGCCTCGTGATTGGCTCGGCGTGGGGACCAATGAAATCGCTGTGTTTAGACGTCACTCTCCGCCTGTACAATATTGACCAATTGTACACCCGTCACTTATCATTTATTCAAGATAGCCCAGTGGCTATGGATCATAGAATAGCCAGCGTGTGCCAAATCAAATGATGAAGCAAGCAAATATGAGATTTTTTCTTTTTTGGAACTTTTTCCACTCGAGAAATGAGCTCGAGAACATAATTTCATCAATTGACACTAAAAAATTTCCGTCAATTGACACTTACATAATATAGGTACGGTCCAGACCATATGTTTAGCAATCAGTACTTGTACTATTGTAGGACAAGTTATTGTGTAAACTTGGTAGTCATGAGAGATAAGCGACTCATAACATCAGTCAGACTGTTTATATTTTAGTCTGACAAGGTTGTTTTGACGATTCCACCGGCCCATTGAAAATTACATGCAGTTTTTCTGCTTCATCAATTGCATTTAATAGTCATCTTACTTACATATAGTTACATGTGACATGAGAGATAAGCGACTCATAACATCAGTCAGACTGTTTATATTTTAGTCTGACAAGGTTGTTTTGACGATTCCACCGGCCCATGGAATATTACATGCAGTTTTTCTGCTTCATCAATTGCATTTAATAGTCATCTTACATACACATAGTTACATGTGATATGAGAGATAAGCGACTCATAACATCAGTCAGACTGTTTATATTTTAGTCTGACAAGGTTGTTTTGACGATTCCACCGGCCCATGGAAAATTACATGCAGTTTTTATGCTTCATCAATTGCATTTAATAGTCATCTTACATAGTTACATGTGACGGTAACTAGACAGCTAGCTAGACACTATAGCATGTAGATTCTGTAGAATTTGTAAGGTCCAGGGAATACTTAACGGATGTTCTACATTTGGGTTGAACACTGAGAACTTGTACAAATTTGTAGGATAGATATTTCAATTGAACCAAGTACTTACTTAGTTTCTAGTTTCTTTTTTTTCCATGTACCTAACTAATTATGATGTTCTTAACACAGATTAAGTATGTTGTGATAGAGTTTTCTATAGAGTGCTCTGGCAATAAAACAAGGAGTAGGTATTTTTTCTCACATCTAAGTACATATGACTAAGATTTCAAGATCTCTTTATAAACGATCGATTTTCAAATGTGTTCCTTTTGCTCCAGATTCACCCATTTCACTCCACTTATTTTTTATTTGTCTTTGATATAAGCTTGATACTTACTTACTTACTTACTTACTTTCCGTGTCCAGATAAGCTTGATACATTGAAAATAACTAAAAAGTTCATCTCAAAATGTTCCCTTATGATGGGCAAAGAGCATAGGTAGCTCTCTTCTTAGATTTCCACAGTACATAGTGGGAAATGTAGGCTGTAGGTAATCAGATACGTACGCCAGCGGCTGTAGTTGTACCTTTATTTGAATTTCAGAAAGTGGACATCACAAGTAAAGATAAATAATCGTTGGAACTTTGAAAACCAAGATCTCATTTTTTCTCATCACATGTGAATGAGCGTTTTACAATTAACACCAAGAAGTGCCAAATCTGGACAGTACCACATTGGTTCAGCTTAACCCCATACACAAAAAGCCCAAACTGAGGTTTAGGTGTAGGGGCTGTAGAGCCCTAAAGGATGGGTTAAGCTTCTACGAATCTACAATTCTACATTGGTTTTGTCACAGCCCAGCCTATTTGTGTTTAGCAAGACGAACCACTTTCCATGGTACTCTGTCTGCAAGCGTGTATGGTGTCAAATTAATAAAAAACCTGTATACATTGGTTTTGTCACAGCCCAGCCTATTTGTGTTTAGCAAGACGAACCACTTTCCATGGTACTCTGTCTGCAAGCGTGTATGGTGTTAAATTAATAAAAAACCTGTAAAATTTATAAACCTCAGCCCTACGAACTTTGGTAAAGGTAATAATGTAATATCATTGCTCGGGTGACTTGTGCAAGCTATGCTGCACTTTAACTACCCGTAGCATATAATGTGAGTGAGCAGAAAGGGTCTTATCGTCCCGAAATTGAAGAGAAGAGGAGGGTAGGAGGAAGGAAGTCGTTCCGAGAAACCTTATCTGTTAAGATTTAAGAATAAAGTTAGCCCTGGCGGGAATCGAACCCACAACCTAGCGCTCGCAAGACTGGCCCGCTATCTTCTGAGCTAACAGGGTTGACACAGGGTATACGAGTACACTAATAATGTAATATCATTGCTCGGGTGACTTGTGCAAGCTATGCTGCACTTTAACTACCCGTAGCATATAATGTGAGTGAGCAGAAGGAAGTTTTGATAGAGGGAACTGTCACAAAGGAGGTCTTATCGTCCCGAAATTGAAGAGAAGAGGAGGGTAGGAGAAAGGAAGCCGTTCCGAGAAACCTTATCTGTTAAGATTTAAGAATAAAGTTAGCCCTGGCGGGAATCGAACCTACAACCTAGCGCTCGCAAGACTGGCCCGCTATCTTCTGAGCTAACAGGGTTGACACAGGGTATACGAGTACATACTCAATGACTTTTTTTTTTTTTTTTTTTTTTTTTTTTTTAAGGCGTGCTCCAACACTGGAAACAGTAGGTAATTCGTAAAAGTCGTAAAACATTCGAAAAACAAATTTTGCACTTCCTCCTGATAACTGAAATATAGTACCCTATAATATTAGTTACCGCCCACCCATGCACAGGAGCTCAAAATTGGGAATACCTATTAGCCCATTACCTATTACTCTTACCTACTTAAGTAGTTACTTCGGGTAGGTATTGGGGAAAACTGCAAAATGTCACTAATATTCTTTTTTCTTTGTTTTATTGGGCTATAGCCACCACCAAATTTTATGCAACTTTTTATATTTTGATTACAAATCACCGTTAATTGTGAGAATTGTTTGCTTATGAAAAGGATTCGAGTGATGGTCATTCTATAACAGAGTGCTCTTGGCATGCTACAACACAGCTGTTCAGGTCTTAGATAAAAAAAAAGTTCAAATTATTTACTTTCCTAAGTTCTAGAACCTCTTTCTTGCTTCCCAACCTATTTTCCCCTGTAGTACATGTTGAAAATCTCATTATTACTATTACGTGTGTGTTAGATATAGGTTAAACCTACATTTATGAGTATTAGAGTACAATATTCTTGGTTTTTGAGTGTAAACTTATTTTTTCTACCCCATTATTTTTTGGCCTTTTAGTTCCTTTTGTTATTCATCAGGACAATAACCATTAGTCACCCGAAATTTTGAATAGAGAGAGAACAAACAAAAATTATGAAGGAGAGAGAGGCTTAATTCTTTGTTTCTTCTTCATTTTTTAACTCGATTTTTTTTTTTTGACATTTTCATTACTTCTTTACTGACAAACATTGAGCAAATTACTTATCGTATGATGTACGATGTTTTTTGCAACACCTTATTCATTAATTTTTCCACTTGAGAGTTAAGGATCGTCGGCAAATATTTTTAGTCTTTCCTTTAAGTAGCAGGACTCCTATTGGGGAATAGTGGGGGGAATATTCCTATTAATTGTTTTTCTTCTTCAAATGTTTGTTTTACTCTCCTACTTACTATGAATGTGTAAACTACCGTTTTTGTATAACAAAGTGAGTTCTAAGTTAATGATTTTTCATTTGGTTTGTCCGTGTGTTTCACCATAGTAATTAGGTAAATAGCCCATTGACACTCCTTCTGGAACAAGGGCATGTTTCACCATAACTCCAAAAATATTGAACACAAAGGAAGTTCGATTAGATTTCATCAACCCCTTCTCCAGTTGACTTTCTTTTACCACTTACTCGTATTTCCGTTTTCCTCCCATAGATGTAGGTTCCTCTCTACCTCTCTGACCTCCTAAATTCCCATCAGGCATTCTATTTTTGCAGACCAATGATAACATCAACAATAAGTCGAAACGTGATTCAAAATAATAATGAATTAAGTATTGAGTTAAACTCATATCTGCGTAGGCTAGTTCAGAATTTCCTCGTGAAAATTTTCATGATTCATACCCACCTATCATCCACAACTGTGACTTATTTGCTGACATCATTCACATTAACTTATTACTTGGCGATTGCCCCGGCTACGTGTTGCCGCCGGGTGAAACTAAGACTCTTAAGAGCAATTAGAATTTCCAGTAGGTAGCTTGTTTTTCATCTCTACTTAAGTCGTTTTTTTCCCCCAAGGGGTTTAATAGAGGAAACTGTAACTACTGAGATGTTATCGTCCCGAAAGCGAAGGGAGAAGAATGACAGGATAGGAGAAAGCCAGCCGTTCCGAGAACGAACTTTATCTGTTTAGGATAAAACCCGCCCCGAACGGGAATCAAACCAGCGACCTAGCGCTTATTAGGCAGACGAGCTACTCTCCAAGCGAACTAGGCTGACTTATCAAGGAAATAAGCGAAGAGAAGAATGAGACGAGGCAGATTCTTGTGTTCTGATTTCTTAGGTCTTGGTATGAAGTCTTGGAAATAACGTGGGCCGCTATACACCAAACCGCCTACAAGCTTCCTCTGACACTAAGAAGCCCTGGTTCAATCCTTTCACTTCTCCCTTCATATTGTGTTCTTGCAGCATGGGATTTATTGTAAAAAGAGATCTGTGACTGTGACAAGTACAAAAGGCCTTCAAATCAACATGTGGTGCTCATTTTTAAAACAACAATAAGGGGTCATATTGAAATTTTATGAATTAATCATGATAGGATCCTACCCTACTGGACCTGAGCCTAGGACATAGGGTTGAGTAATAAAAGGACAGAAATGACTCTCTATTCCTCTAAACCAGGGGTGTGCAAAATGTGGGTTGGGGTTATTTTTCAAACAACCAAAAAGGGCTAAATAAATTACTTAAAATTTTGGCCCCAATTCCAATACTTTCTCATTACTTACACTGTAAGTATAGGTTCCCTATGAAATAAAATAAAAAGGAGGTAATGTTTTTGCCAAATAAATTGTGTGAATATTTCATTTTTGAAGGTGGTTATGATTTGATTGCCCATCATTTTAAGTAGCTGCTGTGTACCTACTTCTAGTGCTTTGACATCTGCAGAGTACGAGTACGAAGAATAGGGCCAGATCTAAGATCAAGGAATAGAGCCTTGATCCAAGATCAATGATGTGTTGCTGGCTTTTCCTGCCCCCATACAGACTGGATGAGGTAAATGTGAGGAGGCAGGTACCTTGTGGCCAAATGGAGGGAAAAACTCATGTCATGTTAGCAGTTTTACAATGAAGTTAAACCATCAAACAAGATCTCTTTCTTTGAGGCATGTTCTAAATTTATTCTTTGCCTTGATTTCCCCCAAATAGGTTGGTATCTACATATTTACTTACTTACATGCATGGTCTGTATGTGTGTGTAGGTTTTTTCTTTTTTTTACAAAGTAGGTACCTATATTACTTATGTGTCTGCACTCTGCAGTATTACTGTCAAATTTTGACTTGGCAAGTCAAAGTGCTACTTAAATCGTACAACTTGAGCCATGAGATGGCTGTATTTTGAGAGAGCTCTGACAAACAATATAAAGAGGTTATGATTTGATTGCCCATCATTTTAAGTAGCTGCTGTGTACCTACTTCTAGTGCTTTGACATCTGCAGAGTACGAGTACGAAGAATAGGGCCAGATCTAAGATCAAGGAATAGAGCCTTGATCCAAGATCAATGATGTGTTGCTGGCTTTTCCTGCCCCCATACAGACTGGATGAGGTAAATGTGAGGAGGCAGGTACCTTGTGGTAAAATGGAGGGTAAAACTCATGTCATGTTAGCAGTTTTACAATGAAGTTAAACCATCAAACAAGATATCTTTCTTTGGAGGGAAAAACTCATGTCATGTTAGCAGTTTTACAATGAAGTTAAACCATCAAACAAGATCTCTTTCTTTGAGGCATGTTCTAAATTTATTCTTTGCCTTGATTTCCCCCAAATAGGTTGGTATCTACATATTTACTTACTTACATGCATGGTCTGTATGTGTGTGTAGGTATTTTTTTTTATATATATATATACAAAGTAGGTATATTACTTATGTGTCTGCACTCTGCAGTATTACTGTCAAACTTTCTTGACTTGACAAGTCAAAGTGCTACTTAAATCGTACAACTTGAGCCATGAGATGGCTGTATTTTGAGAAAGCTCTGACAAAAGAGCTGAGCTCTCTTGACCATTTCAAATAGGTTTCAAAATGGTGCTAGGTCAGCTAGATTCAAGTTCCGAGGTCTACTTGTTATTTTTTTGCCAAATGCATGGGGACTATTGATGATGTTACACAATCGTATTAATGCCATAACAGACTGGTCGGTCACCTAATGCCTATTGATAAAAAATATTTCAGTAGAAGAATAAGTACTGAGATTTTTTATACGCTCATTGTTAATTTCAACCACAATTGAACATGAGTATTTGGGTGGCTTCAAGTAGCTCGTTATTTTTCATTGTGATGCTGACTTAAAAAAACAATACCTACACCATATTTCCTGCTACAGTAGGTGTGGCTTCAAGTAGCTCGTTATTTTTCATTGTGATGCTGACTTAAAAAAACAATACCTACACCATATTTCCTGCTACAGTAGGTCTACTACACCTTTTAGAATCGAAAACGGAGATCTCTGCAGTACCTACAATCTGAGGAACTTATTTCCTTTAATTGAAAATTATTTTGGGGGTAAGCAGGTTTGATTGAGAAATCCCGTCAATGAAATATCCTACGTTCCTACTAAAACAAAACGGAACTCCCAAGATAATATGACAACAGAGGAAATTTACTGCATAAAAATAAACTATATAGGTAGGTATGCAAATGCATGATGCGTATCTTCAAATACTGCAGAGTAGATATGCGTTTTGTTTACATGATATCATCTCAACTGAGCTCCAACCTGCAACAATAACACACTATGGTGGGTTTCTGCGTTATTTTACTCAGCATCATGTGGTGTACATAGGTATCCTTGACAAAAAAAATCCATTACTTACGCTAAGTTTTGAGTAGAAAATACGTGAGTACATAGCTGTGTAACAATAACACACTATGGTGGGTTTCTGCGTTATTTTACTCAGCATCATGTGGTGTACATAGGTATCCTTGACAAAAAAAATCCATTACGCTAAGTTTTGAGTAGAAAATACGTGAGTACATAGCTGTGTAAATGATTGAGAAACGTATGAAGAAGACATGAAGTTCAAATGTTCAATGCCACTCAATATTCCAAGATAACAAAACTGAAGTCAACTAGAGATAAGACTTCTTTCTTCTTTTCATATCATAAGAGTTTGACTCTGAGATGTGAAGTACTCACTCAAGAGAGTAAATACTGTAAATAGTGTACTTAAAGATAGAAGGATTTTTGAAATCTGAAGATTATTTTACACTAAAACATCATAAAAACACGACTAATAGTACAAGTACAAGGTTTAAAGTCTTTCTTTAAAGTATAGTAGTACACCCTTCAAGTCATTCTAGGAAATTGAAAAGCTCTCCACTACTCTCCAGATAAGTGGAGTAGGTATAGGTTTACCAGCTCAAGATCAAGGAGTATACACTCCCTTTTCAAATAGAGAAGATACATATTATGTAACTACTCTACAACCCACATAGAACCGACATGAAGTTCAAATGTTCAATGCCACTCAATATTCCAAGATAACAAAACTGAAGTCAACTAGAGATAAGACTTCTTTCTTCTTTTCCTATCATAAGAGTTTGACTCTGAGATGTGAGGTACTCACTCAAGAGAGTAAATACTGTAAATACTGTACTTAAAGATAGAAGGATTTTTGAAATCTGAAGATTATTTTACACTAAAACATCATAAAAACACGACTAATAGTACAAGGTTTAAAGTATTTCTTTAATGTATAGTAGTATACCCTTCAAGTCTTTCTAGGAAATTGAAAAGCTTTTCACTACTCTCCAGATAAGTGGAGTATAGGTTTACCAGCTCAAGATCAAGAAGTATACACTCCCTTTTCAAATGGAGAAGATACATATTATGTAGAACGTCTCGGTTCCAATTTGAAAGAAGTCTATATGCCCATAAATAGAAGTACCTACCTACTTTTTGCCTTGCTTATGGTACTTACAGAACTAATATACGTGGGACACACCGGACAGATCCTCATGAAACTTACAAAATGCACGGGAATCTACAGGCAAAGAAAGTAAAAATACACTATTTTATCAATTAAATTTAATATCACATTTCATTATTTAAAGTTAAATAAGTTGTAAAAAATAATTAACTTTTTTTCAAGAAAACACCAAAGCAAACACGACACTTCGGTAGAAAACATGACCAACGACTGCGCAGCAGGCAGCAGAGCAAGCATAGCGCAACCAACCAGTGTTGCCAGATTGAAAAAAATTCCCTGCACCTGGGAAAATATCCCTTTCGGCTGAAAAAATTCCCTGTACAAAGGCGTATTTTTCATTCGACTGAAAAATTCCCTGTACAAGGACGTATTTTTTCTTTCCAATATCAAACGACAATGCGTCTTTTTTTAGTCGGTGTATTTTTCGTACCAAATGCTCAAAAACACATCGGAAATCAGGAAAACAATCTCAGAAAATATACCCTAGAAATTTGATGACCCGTTACCGACTGCTAAAGCAGAACGCAACGAACCTTATTTGTTTTGGATATAGTCCGCCCCGGGCAGGAATTGAACCCATGCATTAGCGCTTACAAGGCAGGCACGCTACCGTCCAAGTCCAAGCTAACTATTCTCACTATTGATTTGGTCAAATTCGTCAATAAAGCGTGCCGAGATTGCCGAGAAGCGGGCGAACGTCAAAAGTGCGAAGAATGCTTAAAGGTTCTGGTAATACCTAGCAGACAGAACTAATTTTCAAACATTTGCTACACAATAAAAGGGGCAAAAGTGCAAAACAGAAAAATATGTGTAGAAAATAAAGAAAGCACTGAAACAATATTTTGTATTCATTTTTATCTGTGAAACTAAGTTTACATAGGTTAAGTATTGAATAAAGTATTTTCTCAATGAAAGATTCATGTTTAAAAAAAATTAAAGGAAAGACTAAAAATATTTGCCGACGATCCTTAACTCAAATGGAAAAATTAATGAATAAGGTGTTGCAAAAAAACATCACTATTAAATGCAATTGATGAAGCAGAAAAACTGCATGTAATTTTCAATGGGCCGGTGGAATCGTCAAAACAACCTTGTCAGACTAAAATATAAACAGTCTGACTGATGTTATGAGTCGCTTATCTCTCATGACTACCAAGTTTACACAATAACTTGTCCTACAATAGTACAAGTACTGATTGCTAAACATATGGTCTGGACCGTACCTATATTATGTAAGTGTCAATTGACGGAAATTTTTTAGTGTCAATTGATGAAATTATGTTCTCGAGCTCATTTCTCGAGTGGAAAAAGTTCCAAAAAAGAAAAAATCTCATATTTGCTTGCTTCATCATTTGATTTGGCACACGCTGGCTATTCTATGATCCATAGCCACTGGGCTATCTTGAATAAATTAATGATAAGTGACTGGGCTGTTTTTCCACATTTCCACTGGATTACGGATGGTGCATTCATGTGAACAGCTGACTAGTGACTCAACAATGATGAATGGCAACTATTCTAGCTTCGGACTTGGGGAACCAATAGTTTATTGACAAACAGCCATACCGAGTTGCCAAGACGATGCAGTGTTATTTGTAACAGTAAACAAACTCATCCAATAGAACATTGCCAGGGATAACAGAGCGGTGCATTGGCGAAATTCTAATTGCTTACAGACGAGATTTTATTGAAATTGTAGTTACAGAAACGTTCACGAATAGAAGTATTAATAATATGAACGGACTAAATTAAAGGCAATAGTCATTTCAAATCGAGGATTTTGTATTTTGTCCACCTTACATCAATTTTTCCCCTCCACGAAGATTTTTGAAAGTGTGATCGTACATGAATCAATATTAGTCTGTTTATGTCCAAGTTAAGCCATTTTAGATGCCATTTTCCTACAATAAAACTACCAAGCATAGAACTGGACAATGTTTTCAAGATTTTCAGTAGTCTGCTTCTGTGCTTCTGCCAACGTATTATGTTGTTAAACCCATAAAATACATGAGACCTTGTTTAGACTGCTGGGATAAAGGGACTTTTTAGTCTCATTCGAGCAGGATAAACAAGTTTTATTCCATTCTAATCTAGTCTACTCTATCTACCCCTAGTAGGGGATCGAAAGGGTGCACCTGCTTTCGCCTTACCCGAATTCTCCCAAGGTCTCTCTTGTTCACAGAATACTTCGTACTGCTGTTTTGCTATATATGTTGAAAGTGTGATCGTACATGAATCAATATTAGTCTGTTTATGTCCAAGTTAAGCCATTTTAGATGCCATTTTCCTACAATAAAACTATCAAGCATAGAACTGGACAATGTTTTTAAGATTTTCAGTAGTGACTCTATCTAACCCTGGTAGGGGATCGAAAGGGTGCACCTGCTTTCGCCTCACCCGAATTCTCCCAAGGTCTCTCTTGTTCACAGAATACTTCGTACTGCTGTTTTGCTGTAGAGGTTGAGACTCTGGGAAGTGGGCGTGGAAGAGTATTCCTACGGGGGGAGAACAACAAAGGAGGCTCTTAGTAATTCTGTGATGATTCTCTCATGAAGAAGCTCTTCACTACTTCTTACAAATAAATACTTAATGATTGAAAATTCCGAAGTTTTTTTCTTTTTTAGAGGTTTGATAGAGGGATCTTGAACTTTTCAGAAGATATTTAGGAGGAAGGACACAGCGGGTTAAGTTGAGAGGACTGGGTTCACAGGAAGCAAATGATAACTCGCAACAGTGTAACTGCTAAGGTCTTATCGTCCCGAAATCGAAGAGAGAAGGAAAACAGGATAGAAGAAAGACAGCTGTTCCGAGAAGGAACATTATCCGTTCAGGATAAAATCCGCCCTGGGCGGGAAAGGAACCCGCGACCAAGCGCTTACAAAGCAGACACGCTAGCAACCAAGCGAACTAGGCTGGCAAGTCGTAAGTTTTAATCTCCCGTGGTGGAATTTTTTTGGCAAAGTGAGAAGTTGAGGCGAGTCCCAACACCTACCTGAGCGTCTAGCTAGGGGACGGTAAACACAGAGTAGACTAGCGTCTGGCTGTGGGAATATAAATAGGGAGAACAGCTAACCCTAACCAGCCTAGCTAGCTGACAATTCTTTGAAGGGTTCTCTTCTGCTTTTAAAGACCAAGCACAAGTCCTCACGGTGGTTGACTGCGGTTCAGGACGAGCCAGCCAATTTAACATGGCTAAAGCTAGAGAGTAAAGGGTTCTCTGCTTTTAAAGACCAAGCACAAGTCCTCACGATGGTTGACTGCGGTTCAGGGCGAGCCAGCCAATTTAACATGGCTATAGCTAAAGAGTTAGAGACCATCACCCCAGTGTATAGCAGATACAAAAAGATATCTTTTCTTTATTCTGCTATTGCCATTCGGCGAAAGCTAAAGCCGCTAAAACAACAACGAGCAGTATAAATCAGCACTATACCATAGAACCACACCATACACGATTTATAATACCACTAAGTATCCAAGATTTGTTTGTGGTTTCATTTTGACCGCTTGTATTTGATAACACCTTGTTTAATATTCGCTGTGGTTGAGGTGTAAGGCCTACTCTATCAATGTTGATTGCAGATTTCTAACAAGGTGTAAGGCCTGCTGTAGCAATGTAGATTTCTAACCAGAGGAAACTCTGGTTTTTGCCTGCGAGCATTCTACTGAAGAGGCAATAGTCAGTCTAGTTAGCTTGGAAGGTAGCGCACCTACCTTGTGAGCGCTAGATTGACAGATAACATTCTCGGAATGGCTGTCTTTCTCTCATCCTGTCTTCTTTCTCTTCGATTTCGGAATGATAAGAACCTCCATTGTTACAGTTCCTTCTATCAAGCCTGCTAAAATAAGGTGCAACTGACTATTAGGTACTCACAATGCTTGGTTTATCCCGACGCAGATTGATGAGCCATTTCCAGTACCGATCCAGATTCTCCTTCACCAGGCTCATCTTCTCACTGATCTCTGCAGCACTGAATGACCTGAAAATAAGTATAAGTATAAGTATGGGCATATAGATTTTAATAAAATGTACTTAACCTGCTTAATCCACCCAACCCCCCCGGGGCCTTAAGAATACTGGAATTTTGGGCTTATGTGGATAAAAATTAACGAGTGCGGTAGCGCTCCGCCCCGCCAAGTCAAAACAGTTTGACCGCGCTATCTCCACGCGTCCTTCTGTTGGCCCCGGGGGGGTTGGGTGGACTAGTTGTAGTGCTGTCACAATTTAATCTTGTAATTGTCATGATATGTCAAAATTTAATAATAAAGCACAATTATTACTATTACTATTACTACTACTATCTAATGGTACGTCATATAAACTATGGCAGATGATAACAGAAAGTCCTTAAAATTAATAGATTACGAGGATAAAAGAACTTTTGAAGTTTAACGTTTTTACTCACCTATTTATTCTGTTCCATTATGTTAAATTGGAAAAAGAAACACTACCCGTGCCTAATAAAAAGCATCGAACCAGCGTAAACTACTCATGCTTCAAAGATAATGTATTAAGACATTTTTCTGAGTTTAATATGTTTCATATGTTGTACACACCATTGTGTAGACCACATGCCTCACATATCACCTGATGTGGTCTCACATGTGTATCGCATGAGGAGGAGGGAGGGAGCTTATCTCAGAATAGAAGAATGTGCAATGTGCAAGTGTGTATAGGATTGACAAGCCGTTCCTAAAAACTTTGTCTTGGCCGGCGCAACGGCCAGTTGACGACTATAAAGTAGTTCCTTCTCTGAACTCTCGTAAGTGACTCCCCTCTAGGTACTGCATTTCTGACCGGCCAGTTACGAAAGATTTTGTATTATTGTTTTGCCTAACAGGATGTCAAAACATGTCTGGATGGACACTGACTCCCTCTAGAGGGGAAAATTTCGCATGTATGTACATACTATATTTTAGGCCGGCCAGTTACGACAGGTTTTGTATGAGAGTTTTGCCTCACAGGCATATAAGCCTGCCGGGCAGAACTTTTCTCGAGTGGCCGTACACAATAGAATTCTGGATTGTCCACTTTTCCTTTTTGTTTTGCTGCACGAGGAGTGAAAAGCGCAAAATTCTTCATAGAATAAGCCTCAGATTATATCTTTTGTGATCGCCCACTTAGGATTCTTAGGAATCGCTGGTCTAGACTACAGAAGTAATGTATAGTTACATCACCATCAGGCAAACAAGTAGCCTTATCAGTTAATAACTCAGATCTTAACCTCGTCAGCTGATTGTCAATTGGCTGATGCAAACATTTTGCATCGTCACAATGATTATGATTCGTAAATTATGCAGTTCAAGAGTAACCTGTTGGTTTATCAGTGCACCACCAAACAGGACAGCTGGATGTAGTTAAGGAAAAGAAAGGTAAACCTGTCTGAAAGACCATCACATCCCCGGCTTCAGCAAAGTCGGGGATGTGATGAAAGCTGAGTTCAATACCTGTGGGAATCAAAAAGTTGTACAAGACTTGCTTTGGTGAATTAATTTCAATTAATTTGTCTGACAGTATGCTCAAGAGCTCAAGTTTGCATCCCAGACAAATTTGAAAATATGACTACCAAAATAATGGCAATGTTCAACACTGGAGTAAATGGACTCATTAGTTAGTACTTAAAACAGGTAGGTACTGTTACTAAAGAATGTAATCCATGGCAAACAATAAAGTAACTTATACGAGGAAAAAAGACAGCAAAGAATGATAGAACAACAAAAGTTACAACAAAGAACATCGAATAACCTTGCTTATGTTTTGCCTCCAATTTGAATTCATTACCAAGCATACATCCGTATCTCTAATCCGTAATCCGTGTACTTATACTTATGAGCGCTATAAAGATTACCGTGTGCCACATGAATCGATTGAAAAAGTCGAAACAACTACATACATTTCATTCATGTTGTATAGAATTTTCCGACGATTAATTCATTTTTATTTTATCATTGTGAAAAATATCAATTACTACACCGCATTTTACAAGGGAAGATCTGTGGGAAGAAAAGAAGAGGAAGACCAAGAATCAGCTGGTTGCAAAATCTCAAGGACTGGTTCGATTACAACTCCAAGCAACTCTTCAGCGCTGCCAGAAACAGATACCACATTGCCATGATGATTTCCAACCTCCGATAGGAGAGGAATGTGAAGAAGAAGAAGGGGTTAAAGCGACGTTTCGATTGATCTTGTTTGAGATTCTGAATATTCCTAAACTGTTCTCACGAGGATTTTGATAGTGGTTTTCCGGCGCGGCGCAACGTCAGCAATCAGCCCACCAATAGATATTAAAGCAGGGTGGTACCAGAAGTGTTGGCATAATGAACCTAACTTGTCCTAGCCAAAACTATAAAATATACCCAATTATAGTTCACCGAACCATGTAAGGTCTGTGTGAAATACGTAAATAACAGTAGGGGGTTTATTATGCATGCATTTATTTATTTTTTAAATAATAAAACAACAGAATAGAACCATGAGGTGAACATACTTCAAAAACCTTCTGGAAAGTAATAACAGGAAAGAAATCAAACTTTGGACTAAGTAAGACAGCTTAAGCCACAAAACACTTCAAGTAATCTATTTAGCTAAGATTAATTCAAGAGTGGCCCGTGTACCTACATAGGTACCTAAATATAAAGCAACGGGTTGTAAAAGATGCTAAATTTCGACTTGTATGACCCCCTCTTTTTGTCAGACAGGTTCATTATTTACAAGTCCAGAGCAAGAAATGCATATGTAATGAAACCGCAACAGCTGTAAACTCGAATGCGGATTTAAATGACAACTCTAATGTGCAATGCTCATGATAAAATATTGTTCACAAGTGTTTTGGACAAGCAGAAGTCACGGCCAATTAATAGAGGTACGGTCGTAAGCAACAAAACTTATTTTGATCATGTTTGTGCACGCTTTCCTTTATTGCGATGCTGAGAGCATTGGAATTTCATGTTTTCAAACAAAGAAAATTCAACATACCTATGACGACTTGTTCATTAGTCGTTGGAATATTTGCCTTGAGAGAACTCAAATGGATGTAAATTTTCAACAAAAACGTTCATGAATTTCGAGTTTTTTTCCCCCTTTAGGTAAATACTTAGTCAACTTGAATATGGCACATTCCTTTCAAAATTTACAAATTTATGTTACAATCTCAGAATCCAAGTCTACTAACGTCACTTGAGGTTGCTGCGTAAGTTCTTTTCGTCATTATCACACAAACATCCAACAGGATTTGAGTCGTTTATTTCTCATGATCTCATAGGAAAACACAAGCTTACGAACCAAGCTAACTAGGCTGGCATATGACAGGTTTAGGTAGAGGTAAATTACACTTGGTTTTCATTCACGCTCTACCACTGTACCTTAAGGCGCCTATTACTGTTACTAAAGATTGTAATCCATGGTAAACAATAAAGTAACTTATACGAGGAAAAAAGACAGCAAAGAATGATAGAAGAACAAAAGGAATACGGGAATAATAAAACTCTTAACAGAAATTTTTTCAAACAAAAGCATTAAGAAATAATTCCCCACGAGATATTCCAATCTCGATGGCCTTGAATTTGAAATAATTTTCCCCAATCCCTACATCAATGAACCCGGAAACATCGGTCCTTGACCGCCAATCGAGAATTTTGAACCTCCGGATAATAAATCGGTCAGTCATCTAGGTCTAGAAATACTAGAATATCAAGATTCCAGGTATTGATATTCTGAGGGTTAACGATCCAGATTGAGAGTCCCAGACGGCACATTTCCGGATCTTTCTGGGTTGCTTTGTATGGAAATTTAAACCTTGCAATTCTCCAGAGGCTAGCTGGTCCTCTAAACGTCTATACGACATGAGGTGATTACAACAAAGAACATCGAATAACCTTGCTTATGTTTTGCCTCCAATTTGAATTCATTACCAAGCATACATCCGTATCTCTAATCCGTGTACTTATACTTATGAGCGCTATAAAGATTACCGTGTGCCACATGAATCGATTGAAAAAGTCGAAACAACTATATACATTTCATTCATGTTGTATAGATTTTTTCGACGATCAATTCATTTTTATTTTATCATTGGGGTTAAAGCGACGTTTCGATTGATCTTGTTTGAACATGAGGTGAACATACTTCAAAAACCTTCTGGAAAGTAATAACAGGAAAGAAATCAAACTTTGGACTAAGTAAGACAGCTTAAGCCACCAAACACTTCAAATAATCTATTTAGCTAAGATTAATTCAAGAGTGGCCCGTGTACCCATTCCTCTCTACCATTACCTTGGACACTTGGTTCTATTGTTAGCTGTTTTAATTCAATTGTGATATGTGTGTGGCGACTGGTCATGTGTTTGGGAGTGTACGTGTTTTTGCTGAATGGAGAGGCAAGTTTAGTGTTTCACTGTGGTGACAATCCTCCTCATGGTTGATGCTTTGGTTAAAAATTTCGCGTAGTCTATCTAAAAATCGCTTCATTCTTTATTGGAAGTTCCAATTTGGAGCTCATCAGCTGAACATAGATCTCGAGTGGTTGGGATTCGGGAAGTTGTGCTTAAACTTCAATTGTGGATATTTTAGGACAGTGGGAAATTGAGTGAGCCATAAAACCGTCAGTTCCTCGCACATAGGAGGGTAATTCTTGGATCTTATCGGCATTAATCTTTAACCATCCTTTCATTTTTGGATTCTCATTAGGTACTTTCGTGTTTTAATTTATAAAGAACCACATGAGTACTTAGGTATTTTGTCAAAAGAAAACCATTGCCTTCAATAAAGAAGAGAACTGCACTAGGTTTCCAAGTGACTATATGCTATATCTTTGCCTTGTACCTCCAAAGTTCGCACTTAAGATGGAATAGAAGAGAACTGCACTAGGTTTCCAAGTGACTATATGCTATATCTTTGCCTTGTACCTCCAAAGTTCGCACTTAAGATGGAATTACATAAAACAAACTTCACTTTTACACAACATTGTACAACTCCGTGTTCTTGACCTTGAGAGAGCGATAGAAAAAATTGCCGTTCTTTCATCTTTCTTTAGAATGTGTTTTCTTTGTCAGTTCCTTTCTCATGTTTTCTTTGTCTTGGGAGCTCGTAAAAAAAGCTACATAGGTACCTAGGTAGTAAAATAAAATGACTAATGATCTAATGAAACAGAGGAGAAAATAAATATACCTAATTCATGGAAAACTCGCTCAGTTCAATAGGTGTTTCATGATAGTGCCAAATTGCATAATAGGAATTAGCTAGGATCCACGTCTAATACAATGCATGTCTCACGGAAAACGGGAAATTTCGTACACAAAACTAGCTCTTTGTAATAAGTATCTAAGTTATATTTTTTAGGAATTCCCCATCTGTACATATATACCTAGATACCTACTAGGTATGCAATCCTATGAGCAATCTTATGCAATTTGCCCTACTCTCTCAACAATTTCAGAGTCATTCTGCTAAATTAATCAAAGTGGGGGATAGAAACACCCATACTTCCTCTGATATGAGCATTTCCACTCATTACCTCTAAGTATAATGGTAATGGCACATCAAACAAGTTGGGGACATACTGTCTGAAAATTTTCTTCTAAGCTCTTCAGGTATAGCCCCTTTAAAGGGAAAGAGAGAGGGAGGGAGAGAAAGAGGAGGAGGGGAAGAGAGGGAGGGAGAGAGAGAGAAACTTGAACCCATAAATTTGATTTCCAAATGGTTGGATGCACACAAAAACTGGTCTGGTTGGTTTCTAAAGATATCAAATATCAGAATGCTACATAAATTTGCATTCCAAAATCAAATCTTCTAGAAATCCTTGGACTTACACTTAAAAAAAAAACCTTAAAGATAAAGAGATATCTTTGTAGAGCTGGCTGGGAGCACGTTCACCTAGTTCTAAGTTAGAAGCTAGAAGTTGACGATGACGCTGAGCTTCAGTACCTTGATATTTCTCAATCAGTCTTTCTTTCAATGTATCATATTTAAGAGCAAAAGGTGGATTGAGTATGATATCACTTACATGCTCGAGAACTTCAGAATCAATGCTAGAGACAGCTATGTCAAACCTTGTCTGGTCAACAGTAATATTAGCTGTCCTGAACTGAGATTCCAATTGTGAAAACCATAGCGCCGGTCGTTTCTTCCAGAAGACGGGAGGCTTGACCGAAACTCGGTGTAGTTCTAACGGGGTCACCACTGAGGAGTTGGTATCTCCTTCGAGAGACATTGAAAGAAATAAAGAGGAGGAAACGTTTTGTGAGTAAGTTTTGATATCGACTGAATTTTATTCGGGAAACGAAAAACCATCAAATCTTCACAAAAATATGTGGCTGAAACTCTCGCCACAAGAGGAATACCTATGTATAGAATATAGATGATAATTTGAATTCATAATACCTACCTTCAAATAGGTAAGTAGGTAAAAGATACTGATAAATCTAGTTAATGACAAATAAGTACTGCATAATACCTAGGTATTAATAGAAATAAAATGTCATGTGTACAATGTGGAGGTAAGAAAGGTAAGGTATTGATGCTGAATGCCTGTATCAACAACTACATTCCTAAATACCTACATATTTTCTTTCAAAACAGAGATTATTTGGAAAACATGAAATTGAAAGCCAAACAAACATAAATGCTCGTAAAAAAAGCTACATAGGTACCTAGGTAGTAAAATAAAATGACTAATGATCTAATGAAACAGAGGAGAAAATAAATATACCTACTTCATGGAAAACTCGCTCAGTTCAATAGGTATTTCATGATAAAAACCCCCCCCCCCCCCCCGCGCGGCGGAGGCAGAGGGGGCTGCATATACACGAGTGTCGTCTACAACTCACATAGTCTATTCTATTGACTCACCAGTTTTTGTTTGCTACTATGTCTTTGTTCTTTACTATGAACTTTTTTGATTTTCTTGGCTATCCTCTTCAATTTTTTATCTGAAGAATTTTTCGTTTTATGATTCCTACACCGAGATCGTTGATGTCCTATTTTTTCAACAATCGAAGCACTTTCTAAAGTGGGAACTTTGCTACCCCTACTACACATGTAACTTTTGCTTCCATCATAGAAATCTTCATTACGTTTCCTGGACTTCGAATCAGCATGTTCTTGATTTTTTCGCTTTGAATCAGGAAGCTGTTGACTTTTTCTCTTTGATTGATCTTTAGAAAAAGCTTTGTTTTTCAACGTTGCTCTCCGGTTTCCTGTAAAAACAAATTTTATTTTAAAGTGGATGTGTGATGCGGGGTAAAATAGTGTATGGACAGAAGTGACAAAATTTAAACAATACAAGCACAGGATTACGTATTTTTCTATCGGAAACTGTGACGATTTCCCCTCTTCTAAAGCTTATTTCCCCTTTTTTGTGTGTGGTAGTGCCTGTACTAAACCGTAGGAAATCCGCCATTTATAGGAGCGAAAATCGTTTTCGTTCACCCGAACTGGCCAAATCACTAAAATTACAAATTTGTCTCAGAGACAACAAAAATATTACAGAGTCCATGTCTAGTTTTCCTGCAAAACCTCTCTCCATACGAAGGCACGATTATTCCTAGCAGAGGTTTCTGTAGGTAAGACTTACCTATGTCTTTATCTTTCGACTTAGACTTCAGAGTTTGATGTTGTACAACAGGTATGGATTCAGCAAAGTTGCCTATGAGATCTGGACCAATTAGTGTGCACAGACTGGACTTGGTAACATCTGTAAAACAAAAATGAGAAGGCCATGTTTTAATTTTGTATGTACATGTAGTTTGCAATGAACACCCGAATGTGATTCCAAGTTCGCAGCCCAACATATATTTTCCAGTACTTTGCGTACATTCTCGTACGTACATACAGGCACAAGGCGGTTCATTTTCATCATTTTTCAAGGTGATATTTTATCAGACAGATGTTAAGTGTACCTCTTGGGCAAAAACATTAAACAGATTTCATGTTTATGGAGATCATAAGAGTAGCGTACTTAAGTCAGTGAACGAACCTCACTAGGTTCGAATCCCAGCCAGGATGGACATTTTATGATCAATTTTTGTTTCCCAGATAAGCATGGTTGAAAGATGTGTTCTGAAGTAATGCCAAAGCGGTTATCAATGTAAAAGAAGGCCCAAAGTATAGTGTATAAGTAGTGCTTTATTCAGACTGTCAGCTTAGAACAAGTCGTCCCACTATACTAACACCCTAACACTTTAGAATAAGACACTATGAACACTTACCAGGTGTTAAGGATTTCATAGCACAATACTGTCGGTTGGTGGCGGTCATCTTTTCCAGAAATCCAAAGCTTTCCAGCTGGTCAGCAATGTAATTGTCTAATGTCATGTTAGTCAGATCAGAAGTAACAGCATTTGCTGCTTGCACCAGGTTCAAGTATCCGTTTTGAAGAGATCTGTGTGAGTATTGTTTCTTGATATCTACATGCAACTGCAAATAATTCAGAGGGAAATGAAAGTTTGAAGCTGATTGGAACACATTACATGCCTTCACAGACATGCTCCATTTGTCAAGGGTCTAGGACAAAAAGCTCTACTTCCGATGATGCTGAGAAACACTTCACTACTATGAATTCAGTTTTATAAAATTCAGGAGTAAGAGTAATTAGTAATAAGTAGT